>NW_022103904.1:907591-908852 GCF_000313985.2 Echinops telfairi
AACTTTTTGAAGCTCACTCATGGATGTGTGTGTGGAGAGAGATAAAGATTGACTCTGTGTGTGTGTGTGTGTGTGTGTGTGTGTGTGTGTGTGTGTGTGTGTGATTGGCATGCTCAGCATGAGCTTCTGTGTCCATCTTTGCCCCTGGGAAGGCTCCTCTGGAGTCTGAGATATCCCATTATGACTACCACTTGGCTTCTGTACTTTATGCTTCCTCCTCCTGTGTCAGATTAACAGATAGGACCTCAATTTGGCTTAGTTTTGTGATCATTAACTCAATCACTTAATTCTTGAAGAAAATATTTTCCTCCAATAAAAAAAACAGACCCACCCATGAGACTTAACTACCTCTTTCTGGGAGCTTTGGTCAAGGTCTGATCTGCAAAAAGGAGGCAGCTGGGGGAGACCTGAACTAGGAGTGAGTTCTGATAGTCATAATGATAGTAACAACTCAGATTTCATTGCTGGCTACACTAAGAGGATCCCAGGTGGGCAATGGCTAATGTGCTCAGCTGCTGACAGAAAGGTTGGTTTTCAAATACACCAGCCACTCCATGGAAGAAAAACAAGGCAGTCTGCTACTATAAAGATTTATGCACTTTGAAACCCAATAGGGCTGCTCTGCCCTGTCCAGCTGGGTGGCTATGAGTTAGAATCAACTTGAAAACTATGGATTTGGCTATCCTAAGAGATGGCACAAGTGGTTGCATGCTCAACTACTAACTGAAACATGATATTACATTGCTATAGAAAATAGGAATGGAAAATATATGTATGTATCTAACATTCAACAGATATCCACACATCATAGAAAACAAAAACTACAGTAAATCATGCCCACTGACATAAAAATTGATCCTGACTCAGGAACCCTATGCAGGGTTTCTGAAACTGTAAATCTTTAAAGGAACAGACAGCTTTCTCCTTTGGAGCAGCTAGTGTGTTTGAACTGCTGACAGAATAGTTAGCAGCCCAAGGCTTATTCCACAGCACTACCAGCTTATAAATCAAGTCAAAAATTTCTAAAATGAATAAGAACAGAACTCCCATGTGATCGTCTTACCTGGCATTCCAACAACTCCACAAACATGAGGGATAGGTTCTTTTGATGTTTCACGTGCTTCTCTGGGGCACCAAGCTGACCTAGGGTCCATTAGGTAAGCGATTTTCTCAAGTTCATTTCACCAAGTAGATCAGTGGGGCAGCAGAAACTAGAACACAGCCCTGCTTTTGCTTAGACCGGGATCTTTTTTCTGCACTG
>NW_022103904.1:910395-912053 GCF_000313985.2 Echinops telfairi
GGTGGTTTTGTACTGCTGACTTCGCAGTTAGCAACCCAGAGTGCAACCAGTACACCACAAGAGCTTCTCATAAAGAAGAAAGCAGAGGGAAAACAGGCCAGCCAAATGGATGACCAGCCACTGAATGGTTACAGCCCAACCGTTTTGGTCTTCTTGACAAAGTACCTGCTCTGGACTGAGTAACTGGTCTCAGTCTGCCTTGCCTGTCATAAGCTCACTGTCTAGCTCTGTTCCAAAGCATTTGCCAAATGCTTGTTGTGAGAGGTGTTTGCCTACCAGCAGGAATACAATCAATAACACATCAGTGATTCTCTATGAGGGCGGAGAGGAGGGGTGGACACCTGTTAGCTCAGTTCTGACTTGGAAGAGCTGAAGTAGAGGGTAAGAGAAGAGAAGGGACGTGAGGTTCTCTTTTCAGGGTGGGAGATGATGTTGTGGATCGAATTATATCCCTCCAAATATATATATTGTAATCCTAAGTCGATCCCTGTGGATGTAATGTACTCATTTTCAATCCACCTCTTTTCTGTCACTTTGTCCTATGGTGGTGACTGTGTTGCTGCAATGCTGGAAGCTGTGTCACTGGTATTTCAAATACTAGCAGGGTCACCTAAAGTGAGCTGGTTTCATTAGAGCTTCCAAACTAACAACAGGCTATTAAGAAGCACTTCTGAGGAATTAACCACCAAAAAGCTTATGAATAGCAATAGAACATTGTCAGATACACAAAGCTTTGTGAATAGTAGCAGGATATTGTCAGATAAGAGCTCCAGAAGCTGAATCCCTTAGGTCAGAAGGCACACAAAATATGACTGAGGAAGAGTTACCTTTTCTTTTCTTTAATCATTTTATTGGGGGCTCATACAACTCTTATCACAACCGATACATACATCAATTGTGTCAAGCACATTTGTACATTCGTTGCTCTCATCATTCTCAAAACATTTGCTCTCCACTTAAGCCCCTGGCATTAGCTCCTCATTTTTGTTCCCTCCCTCCCTACTCCCCCTCCCTCATGAACCCTTGATAATTTATAAATTATTATTTTGTCATATCTTACACTTACCTTTTCAAAGTACAGTCAGGCCTAATGACATGGGTGGAACATCAACTTTATTTGCTGATGGGGCACAACTCAAAATGAGAAGAAACAGTTGAAAACAACTATTATTAATTGGAATTTCGAATGCGCAAGGTGTGAATTCAGGAAAACTGGAAGTTGTTCAAAGTGAATGGAATGCAGGAAGATCAATGCTCTAGGCATTAGTGAACTGAAATGTGTTGGTATTGATCGTTTTTAATTAGAGTCATATAGTTTATTGTGTCAGGAATGAGAGCTTCAAGGGGAATGGCGTACATTCATTGTCAAAAAGGACATTTCAAGATCTATCTTGAAATAAAATGCTGTCTGTGATAGTAATATCTATCTGCAAAGAGATAGATACCCAGTCAGTACAATGATTATTCAAATTTATACACCAACCAATAAAAGCACTGATGAGGAAATTGAAGTATATTATGAGTCCTTTTAGTCTGAAATTGATAAAACATGCAACCAAGATGTATTGCTAATTATTAGTGATTGGAATGCAAAATTTGGAAGCAAGCAGGAAGGAACAGTAGCTAGAAACCATGACATTGGCTTTAGAAATGAAGCT
>NW_022103904.1:913038-914095 GCF_000313985.2 Echinops telfairi
TGACCCAACAGAATGCTGAATGTATAGAACAATATCATTGATGTCACATGCAAGCTACCAGAGATCCAGTTCATATTCAGAAGAGGATGTGGAACAAGATTTATCATTGCTGAGTTGAGGTGAAATAGAAATGAGATACCATTGTGTTCTCATCAGACTAACAAATAAAAAGAAGTATAGCAATACAAAATTGATATACAGGCATAGCCACAGCCATAGTACAGTTTTTAATAACAACAACAGTAGAATTTAAAACAACCTGAAGTTCTGTTCATATAACAAGAAGGAGTCTAAAATTTTTGCGGAATCATTCCATTAACTTTAATTCCATTTTTCAACAAATATTTGAAGCCCCCTTATACTATTTTCATAAATAATAATTTAATATTTAATAAATAGTGAAATAAAATACTAGAACATAAAAAATACTGGAACATCCTAAAATAGAATAGTATTATTGGAAAATGGAAGATATTAAAATCTCAAGTAGTGCAGATGTACTGGAGAAAAAAAATTGGCAATTTACTTCCATGAAGATTTACAGCTTTCATCCTTCATAGGCCACACCAGAAAGATTTAATGTGGAAACACCACTAAGTGAATTAAGCTCTACCTCAAACTCACTTGTAGTCCTTGGAATTAAGGCTGAAACTTAGTGAGGAAAAGCAGGTGAGTGCTGTACAAGGGGTATAGAATTGGCAGTCATCAGACTTTGGCTCAGATCTCTTGCCTTGAGGGTGCCCAACAAATGCTGGCCCAGGTCTACCATACACTTACTATTTAATGCCTTCCTTGCTTTGCCGTATCTCCTATCCCCATTGTTTGTGTAACTAATGTTCAGTCACTTAAGAGTTTAATTTCTACAAGTCAATAATTCATGTATTGTGGTTTATAGCCAACAAATATGTGCATTATTTCATTTTCTCAACTGTGTTTTAAATTCTATACCATTGGTTAAATGAATAACACTATTAATAGAATTACCTTATGCCCCAGGGAGATGATCAATAACGTTCTCTAACATAAAATGACAATGGTGTCTACAAGGTGAACAAGG
>NW_022103904.1:915240-916690 GCF_000313985.2 Echinops telfairi
GCTGGGGCTTGACCTTGGCCCTGCCACTGTCTCTGCCGGAGCCAGGACCATTTGGAGCCCATAGGGGAGCTTGGTATCAACACAGCTACAGTTTGCCCCTGCTGGCCTCCGGACAGGGACTGGACCCTTGCAGCTCCACAGGCAGGGATCGGGGTTCAGCTACATTGTTACTTTTGTTTCCATCTATCCTCTCTGTCCCCCCATGGTCTTGGAAGGCTGTGCAGAGGCTTTTTATCAGCTCAGCCCGGGCTTGCCGCTGTCGCCTTGGGGCTGGGATGAAACCCTTGTAGCTCCAGGGGCAGGTATTGGGACTCAGCTACATTGTTGCTTTTGCTTCCCTCTCTTTTCTATAACCCCACACAGTCTCAGTGATCTTACTTTTTAATATTTTTTCTCCTCTTCATCTCTTTCCTGTTCCCTCACACTCCACTGCTGACCTCCAGACCAGTCCCCTTAGCATAGGGCATTTATGCCTGCACCACACCCAGCAAGGTGAGCTCCACCCTGTGTAGCTAGCCTGAGGCTAGGGAAAGCACTGCTTTCCCTCCAGGGGATACTCTGCCCAACTTCTCACCAGGGAATTCCTGCCTGTGTACCTGGGGGCATAAGGCAGCTCTGCCAACACTTATCAACATTCCAAGCTGTTGCAGGAACCTCTGCCCAACCTCCACAACACCAAAGCAGGCAACTCACCAGCCTTCTGGGACACTCCCCTGAGAGGGAAGCCACAGGAGGATAAAGTGGTAGGTTAATTCCATAGTGAAATTAGCTGTTCGAAGAAGCATTTATACAAGTCTTCCAGAGAAAGCCACTGCTCTTCGACTCCCTGGAAAATGGCACCTGGCTCCTCTAAAACAACACAACACAAACAGCCATCAGCCCCAGTGACCTAAAAGAAAAAAAAAAGGAGAAACAAAAGGAAATGGCAGAAAATGCCCCAAACATAATGACATGCATAGAAAGAAGCAGACATTGAGCTGCCACAGAAAGAAATTTTCAGATTTCTGTTTGGAGTCATACAGGATATGAGGGGAAACAATACAGAAAAAGGATGAGATTATAGAGGAGATAAATGCCATACACCAAAGGGAAATACAGGAGCTTAGGAAGGAGATAACAAAAACAAATAGCAGAGACATGGACCTTGAGAATCGACTGGAGGAAGCAGAGAACCGCATCAGTGACTTGGAGGACAGCCAAGCAGAATTTAACAAATGCGAACAAAAATCTAATAAGATCATCAGAGAAGCTGAAGAAAACCTAAGAGCTATGTCTGATGCTATGAAGCGGAACAACATTAGAATCATTGGCTTACCGGAGAAAGACACAACAAAGAAGTCATCTGCAACAATAGTGAGTGAATTCTAGAAGGAAAACTTCCCCAGCTTAATGAATGAAAACCAGGCAACCATTCAGGAGGATGAAAGAACACCAACTAGACTGAATCCCA
>NW_022103904.1:930163-937656 GCF_000313985.2 Echinops telfairi
CCCCTGACTAACATACTATGTTGATTTGTTATTGTTGACACCTTTTTTGTTACTTTGTTTTCTATTTTTGTATGTTTTTCCATATATGAAATCTGGATGGGTGAATCTATAAAGACAGTAATGGTTTCTTGGGGGTATGGAAAATGGGGAGCAAATAACATTGAACACAAGAAAGAAAAACGTGTTCTCAAATTTGACAATGGTAATGATTGTACAACTCTCATTGATATGAGTGAACTATTGAATTGTATGATATGTGGATTATGTCCCAATGAAACAAAAAAAAAAATTACACCCTTGAAAATTCTATGGGGCAGTTCTACTGTCTTAAGGGTTGTTATGAGTCAGAATCAACTTGGCACCAGAGACCAACAGCATCAGCTGACTACATGAAGACCCTATGAGTCAACAACTCCTCTTTCAGGTATGTAAGTATCTAGAGAAAGAAAGAAAAATATATTCAGCGAAACATTGTAACAATGAAATAGTTAATACAATCTAAATGCTTATGAATAAGAAAATGATATAAATACCATATTATCAAAACTCAGACCGAAATCACTGCCACCAAGCCAATTCTAATAGTGACTCACAGGGACTGAGTAGAACTGCCCCTGTGGGTTACCCAGTTAGCAGTCTAACTTGTAACCCACTGTACTACTGGGGCTCCCATTAGTGTAATGCAAACTTATACATAGAAAAATGATAAACTAGTGAGACATCAAGTCAATAGAAAATTTTTAACATAATACAAAATGTTACCCATATTAAAAAAAATTTAAAGCAAAATTAAAGTACAAATGACAAACTAAAAAGAAGAAAAATCTGACAGGATAAAGATTTTTATTCGTTATTTATAAAGAGCCTTTACAAATCAATACCTCAATGCAAAAGAACAAGACAGAGTAACACTTTCTAAGAAGAAATAAAAATGATCATTAAAGGTAGAAAAATAGTTATTATTACCATTAGGAACAAAAAATGCCAACTAAAATAATGGAAAATCAAAACAATTTATAAAATCATTCCTCTGCAAAGATTGGGTATCAATCCATTGAAATGTGAGCATACAAACAGGTTCAACTCTCTCAAAGACCATTTGTCAGTATGAACCAGCTTGGTTGGGGTGTGGACCTTTGTTTCTGCCAAGAGCCATTTGGATATCTGCAGGTCATCCTAGTGAAACAGTTCATTAACTTACCCTAATGTGATGGATGACTGGCAGACAGAGGGCCTTTCTACTCCCATAAAGCTACAGTCTCGGCAACTCACGGGAGCAGCTATGCCCTGTCATACAAGGTCACTACGAATTGACATTGCCTTGGTGGCAGTGAGTTTTGTTCTTCTTAAGATTTTAATTATTATTATGTAATGTGATGACTGGCCAGAAGCTATGGTGGCATAGTGGGTTATGCATTAAGCTGCTAACCTCGAGGTTAGCAGTTCAAAACCACCAACCACTCAGTGGGAGAAAGATGAGGCTTTCAACTCCTGTAAAGTGTTATAGTCTTGGAAACCCACCAAGTTTTCATAGTTCTACTATGTCCTATAGAGTCAGTAGAAGTCAAAATGACTCAATGGAAGTGGTAAGGCAATGTGATGCTTGAAATTGCTTCTTTTTAGTGAATCCTGTGATGTTGCCTGGTTTTGATGCTTTTATGGGTCCGAGATCGCAGGATCTTTTGGTCCAACAGTACAAATTCATCTTATATCTTTTTTCAAAGGAGCTAAAAATTATATACTAGGCATGTTCATAATCACCATGCAGGTTTTAATGGCAATCTCCCTAGAAGTGAATATTATATTCTATAAATAAATATTAGCATACCATTATTCAGTATTGATTTATAATAATATGTTCATAATATAATTCTATATTTTAAAAGGAGGCATAAACAAGGTAGTAAGCAGTCTGTTCCAACACTTGTCTATCAGCCAACACCACTGTGATGTCTTGTGTATCGCTACTGTACTGGAAGCTATTCCTCCAGTGTTCCAAATACCAATAGGGCTACCCATGGTGGACAGGGTCAGGGAAGTTTCCAGACTAAGACAGACCAAGAAGAAAGAATAGGTGGTCCATGCCTGAGAGATTAGCCCCTGAAATCATTGTGAACTGTAATGAAACATTGTCTGATACAGTGTCAGAAGGTGAGCATTTCAGGTTAGAGTGTACTCAAAATGTGACTGGGAAAGAGTGGGCTCCTCAAGGAGGAATCAACCGTACTGACTTGGATGGAGCAGAGATTTCAAGGCTTTCATTTGCTGGGGGCCACAACTTAAAACCAGAAGAACCTGCTGTAACCATCAATTTATAATGTGGGCTGTGTAAAGCATGGCTCTCGGAAAATAGGAAGTCATCAAAAATGAAAATCAGCTAAGGACAACCCTGTGGGTCACAACATAACATTCTCTCACACAGAACATCTCTCCTCCTCCCGGGTTGGCTCAGGAAGGGGCAGTGTTTCTTTTCATAGTGCATGGGGTCTGTACAAGTTGGTGGGCAGACTAGGCAACAGCTGACAACGTGTGTTGAGCAAACAGATAACAGGCTCAATTTATTAAGCACTTACAGGTGTCAGCCATCCCACAAAGTGCTTCAGTCACATATCTCATGTCATCCTCCTGTAACCCAACAAAGCAACAAATGTCCTTCTTCCTGCTTTACATAGAAGAACATCATGGCTCCAGCTGATTAAAGTTCTCTGTTCAGGATCAAGAACTAGGTTCTAAATTCCTTGGTGCACGCTAAAGTCTCTGTCATTTAAGTGCAGGCGGGGGTCTTGGAGCACTGTCCCTGCTAGTCCCTGGCTCCAAGGAATGAAGAGGCAGTGCTGCTAAACTCAGAAAACTGCACAACTCTACCCAAACTTGTCTGATTCTATATTTCTTACAGTCTGTACTGCTTTTCCTTTTGTCCTGTCTGCAATTGGTTTTATTTTAAAGCCCCAAACCATTCTTGTAGTGTTAAGGAGAATGGTGGTGCTAGCAAGAAACAAAGTGAGAAGACGCCAAGAGGAAGCTTAGGCTGAGGCATGGGTGGGTGCCCCCTTTGGCCAGGAACATGTGCCCTAGAACGCATCCTTGAAGGTACTTGTGTGGAAGGTGATATCCTGTCCCAAACAAGGGGATAGGTAACTCCAGAATCAAGCACATCGCTGCTCAGATCCCAGCTCTACCTACCACTTAGCGTGTGTAGGAAATCTGGAAAACCTCTCTTGACCTTAGTTTCTTTAATCATAGAATAGGGGCTGTCAAAGTTAAGTAATATGATCCATAAATACTATTTAAACCCAGAAAACAAAAACCTGTTACAGATTCACCATGACCCGTGTGCTGCAGACTCGAATTGTGTTAAGACCTGAAACCCGAAATGTAGAATAGATCATAGCTAATATTTGTGTCCTGTGCTCATGACCGATACCTAGTATGGAGAAAGAGTCATTAACTTTTGTTCTTGTGCCTATGACATGGATTTTCAATGGCTGTCATCTCAGGAAAGTAGATTGGCAGGGTTTTTTTTCTATGGCACCACTGGGTAGGTTTGAACCAGCAACCTTTTAATTAGTAATCAAGTACCAACATTTGTTCTACTCATGGACCTACGAAAAATATTGTAAACACAAATTATATTCTACTTATTGTCATCCTTTAGGCATGTAGAGGGTTAGCCAAAATGAGGTAAACTCTCTATAAGGTAGATCAAGTGCAACAGTGACCTTAAACATAACAAAGACCATGAAGATGGTGCAAGCCTGGGGATTGGTTCATTCTGTCCCATGCATCCAGAAGGTTGCCATGAGTTGGAGCTGACTTGACAGCAACTCAGAGCAACAATCATCATCACTGTCCTATATCAAGCTGAAAGAACTGAAGATTTACCCACTGCGTTGGATAAACTTGTGCACAAGATCTCTTGACAATGTTGAAGAGCAAGGATCTCACATTGAGGATTAAGGTGAGCCTAACGCAAGCCATGATGCTTTTGAATTATAGTGCTAGCAAAGAGTATTGAAAGTACTAGGAACTGCCAAAAGAACAGACAGACCTGTCTTGGAAGAAGTACAGCCAGAATGCTCCTTAGAAGCAAGGGTGGGGAGACATGTTATCAGGAGAATCCAGTCCCTGGAGAAAGACACCACCCTTGGTAAAGTCGAAGGGCAATGAAAAAGAGGGTCCAGTCAAGGGCATAGATTGACATAGTGGTGGCAACCATGTTCTCAAACATGACAATCATGAGGATGGAACAGGACTGGGAAGGGCTTTGATCTGGTGTTCATGGGGTGACTGAATCCAAACCAACTCCATGGCACCTACCAACAACAGCATCATATTGGTCTTTGTCACCATCCCTCTTAGAACCCAGCGGCTCTCAGGCCTCACTAAACCCAAATTGTTCACCTTCCATGGTTTTTCAGTATAATAGGTACAGGTTGCATTTGGAGTAGCAAAGATGGAGACTGGAAGCCACCTGAATAGCTGGGAGGACAATCTGGAACATTCCAAAATACTCTTTATGTGGGAATCATACTTCTCACTCTTGTCAAGTACAGCTAAGTCAGGGCTCTCCTCAGCAGAACCTTAATGCCTGAGCCTTTGTGCTCCTTTGATTGTGAGGCCTAAACCAGGCAAGTGCCCTCAATACCCCAATGCATTAACTGTTAGCACCACCCAGACATTCCAAGATGACAGATAACTAGTGATAACTATTATTACTATTAACTATTGCAGCTATTACAAAATCACTATTTTTTCCTGTGTCCATGAGTAGACATTACTAATCAATCATGGCACTAATCTTGTTAATTATCGATGGCATTTCAGAATAATTGGGTTTTCTTTACCACTTATGCTTCTGAGCATGTCTGTCTGATCTCGTACGTGCCAAGTATCACCTGCTTTCTCGTTTTCTTTTTAAACAGTGCACCTGCAGACTTCATGCTTCATCAAACTCTAAGTCTGAGGAAAGAGAGGCAGCACGTACATGAATTACTCCAATGTCCAGGGCAGAAATCAGCCTGATGCTAGCAGAGTGCTATGAGGATAGCCATTGTATCTTCTCCATTCATACTTTTTGAAATTTACTTACTTAGTGTTTTATTGTGGTGATTGTATACACACTTTTCTCATTTATTGATGTGGTTAGGTGTCAAAGACCAGGTTGTGAACAATACTCAGCATTCTGATGACTACACCAGATCACAAGATGGAGATGAATACATTACATACCTGGCAAATCACATCATTACATAGTTGCTAAACCACTGAGAAGCCAGTGAAGTTGGCCCATCCATAACCTTATCCAGTGTTGCCATTGGTGTCCTCACTGCACACCCTGGGGTCCATTACTGCCAGGCACACATCGTTAATGTGCAAAACAATCTGATAGCAGATTTTTTTTACATTGTCCTAAATATGAGATGTCAGATTACAAGCTAGTGGACAAATGAGGACAACATGCATGTGTGGTGACTATAACAAAAATATTTTCTATTTCTATCATTTTTACATAAGCAAGTCAATGATATCCATTATGTCCGTCATGTCACACAACCATCACCATGATCCGATTTTCTCTCAACCTTAATAGAATCTCAGTGCTCCCCAAGCAATGAGTTTCTCTTTCTCTTTCCTCTCACTCCTGAGCTACTAATCGATTCTGAGATACATTTTCTTATTCTAGACATTCCATGTAAGTGGCATCAAACAATATTTATTTTTGTAGTAGTTGTTTTGACGGACTTATTTCACTCAGCACAGTGTTGCAAGGTTCCATGGTGTGGCAGCGTGTACCAGGACTTTATTGCTCTTTATGGCTGAGTAGTATTCCATGACATAGCCGCTCCATCAGACCCTTGTGCCAATCTCTGCTCCAAAGCCCAGGATTGAGAGTTGTTTGTGGATGCCTGGACCAGAGATTGATGACTCAAGATAAGATAGGCAATCAGCTCTGACTCACCATGCAGACTTCAGGTCTACTTGCGAAAAGAGCCTTGTCATTTATTTGACAGTCCTGAGGATTTCACTGAGGGGGAGGAACAGATCAAGCCAAGCCCCTGGCAGAGTCTTCTGATAACCCCAAGTGCACAGTTCTCTGTTCTTGGGGCCCCAGAGCATGGGTGAGCCCTTAAACCACCCGTCTCTTTCCAGGTTTCTCCTCCTGTAGGACACAGTAAGCCAAACGTCCTGTGGATCCATGATGAGCGAGTGAGGGCAAGGACCTTTCAGTAGTAGAATGCTTGCCTTTGAGGTGAGACCTGAGTTTGGGTTTTGAACCAATGTGCCTCATGTGCAGCCCCCATTCCTCTGTCAGCGGGTGCTGTGTGTTGTTCTGATAATGAACTACTTTCAATGCAGCTTCCAAATTAAGATGGACTAGAAACAAAGGCCCAGAGATCTAATTCTGAGAACCAGCCAATAAAAACTGAACGGATATGCATGCTCATGTTTATCGTGGTATTTTCTATAACAGCACAAAGATGGAAACAGCCAAAAACCCTGTCTGTGGAGGAGTGGATAAATAAACTCTGGCACATACACACAATGGAATATTATGCATCTCTAAAAATCCCAACACGATCATGAAACTGCCAACCACCTCAGGGCATGGATGAAGTTGGAAGTGGAAGTTTGGCCTAGTAAAGTCAGCCAGTCTCATAAGGACATATATTTCATTTGTCTTGGTCAAAGACAAATATGCCATTAACATAAAGGGGGGGATAACTAAGAAAAAAATGGTTTCAAGACAAAAGAAACAGACTTTGAGGCTGAGTGGAGGGAGGGAAGAGAGACGACGGCAGAGAAGGAGGGAGGGTCTGATAAGAGAAAAGGCCATACATCGGAGGCTTCCTACTGATGAGCTGGGAGATGCAACCATGTTCTGTGTGATTTTTCGCTGTGTGTGTCTCATACTCCACAAATAAGAGGAGGGAGGGGGAGAGAGAGAGAGAGACCACAGCCTTGAAAGCCTCCCCGTTCCCTCCCCATCAGCTCCAAGCGCTGGTCTGAGCTGCTACGGAAGAACGGGAAACTGACTTCGTGCTGTGCAGCTCAGGCTTGTTGCAAACAGAATGAACAGCAGACACAGCGAGGGCTCCCAGGTCAGACTGGGGACCTTGCGGCATCCCGTTCGCTTCTGCGGGCGGTTCAGCACAGCTCTGGGGCTAGCAAGACCCATGAGGGAGGGGGTCCGGTGGCTTGCCTCTGTTTCGGCCAACAAACAGTTCCATTTCAAGTGAATCAGTTTGACTGACTCAAGACAGAGGCCTGAACTGGATCACTCCCGCTGCCCGTTGAGCTTTAGACTCTCTTCACTGAGAGCTTGGGAGCACAGATTTTTTTTCTTAATCATACTTTTATTGATATATCTTATACATTCCAATATAGCCATTCACATGCAATTCTATTTATTTTCCTTTCAATCATTTTATTGGGGGCTCTTACAGTTCTTATCACACTCCATCCATCCATCCATCCATCCATCCATCCATCCA
>NW_022103904.1:938004-946681 GCF_000313985.2 Echinops telfairi
ACCAGTGCCCATGCTCTGATCTAGCCGGGTTTGTAAGGTAGATTTGGGGTCATGAAAGTGGTGAGGAGGAAGCACTTAGGAACTAGAGGAAAGTTGTGTGTTTTGTTGGTGCTACACTGCACCCTGACTGGCTTGTCTCTTCCTTGTGGCCCTTCTGTAAGGGGATGTCCAGTTGCCTACAGATGGGCTTTGCGTCTCCTTCACTCCGCACTCCCCCTCCTTCACATTGATAAGATTTTTTGTCCTTGATACTTGATACCTGATCCCGGGAGCAAATATTTTATCAACAAAATATCTGGGTTCAAACCACCTCAACAGCATATGCCCTGTGCGCTCTCTCTTCATCGTGGGCCTGTCCTCATTCTTCTATCTATTTCCCAGGACTGCGATGACCAGCGCGTACTGAACACCAAGGACAACGGATCGCTTGCTTTCATTGGTAACTTCAGCGCCTCAGCTCAGAACAGGAGCTGGCACGAGGTTAGCACCTCACCGAGTTCTGTTGAATAAATGATTCAGAGAGTGGATGGGAAAAACAAAGGAACAATGAGGGGTCAGCCATAATGCCTCTGTTCAACAATAACGTCTGCTTATTCTTTAAGGTCAAGACCATTTTCACTTTCTCTTTGTAGCTTTTACCCCATATGACCTTTAACCCCTTCATGACCTGTTGCCTGCTCTACCTCCATATGCTATTCCCCCCATGGATATATGGATTTCTCTTTGCCTCCTTTCTCTGAGAAAACCTACCAAGAGAATGCAGTGAGACTTCAGACAACCTGCTGTAGCTAACACAGCTGAGTCAACGCAATCTCTTGGACCACAGACAGTGGGAGTCAGGAGGTTGTGGCAATAGGAGACTCTACCTGGTGCCCAGGAAGCAGAGCCACAGAGTGGGATGAGAGATCACACGCCTAGATGTAAGTCCAGAAACAAAGGGTAAAGTTATACAGAGCACTTGGCAGCATTTAAAAAAAGAGCAGTAGAAAGAAAGATATTTTCATGCAAAGCCCACACAGTGAGAGAGAGGGCATAGACATGTCTGTAAGAGAAAGCAGCTCTTCTCAAGCTGCCCCATGTGCAGGATTCACCTGGAGATCATGGGAGAACTGAGACCCTGCTTTACTAGGTCTGGGACTGGTCTGCGAGTCTGTATTTCTCGCCAGCTCCTATGGGGATGATGATGCTTCTGGTCCCGAAACCACACTCAGGAATAAAGGTTTAGTGCAAGAAGCACAAAATAAATTTTTGGACTTAGCTTCCTTTTTATAGATAGGAAGAGGCTACTTGGATGAAAACTTTTTCTGAATGTAATGATATCCAAAGGGGGCGAAAGGGGAAACAGATCACAAGGATCAACCTAGAACCCCCTCCCAAGGGGACGGATAATGGAAAAATGGGTGAAGGGCGACGGAGGATGATGTAAGATATGGAAAAATAATCTATAACTTAATAAGGGCTCATGAGGAAGGGCGGGCGGGTGTGGGAGGGGTAAGAAATGGTGAGCTGATATCAGGGGCTCAAGCGGGAAGAGAATGCTTTGAAAATGATGATGGCGGCATATGTGCAAATGTGCTTGACACATTGCAGGAATGTATGGATTGTGATAAGAGCTGTAAGAGCCCCCAGTGAAAATATTTTTTAAAAATGATATCCAAAGGGGCCACTGGTCCCATCTCTCTTCCTCATACAGGTGGTGCCCAGACACTCCCAGGCACAGGGCAGCCTCCTCCAGGCAGCCCAGGATGAAGGGGGATTGGAAATCCTAACAGCTCTACCTCTCATTGGATGCTTAGACCCCATGACAGTTCCACAGCATAGAGGAGAGGCAGGGATATAAGCATCGTGTTCGGTGTCCCTCTGAAGAACACTTCAGCACCTAGCAATAGCAGATTGTCATAAGCACGGACACTGTATTTTAATTGATTCCTTTTAAAAAAAGTTATTAATTTTTTTTATTGTGCTGAGTATAAAAATACTTGTCATTTTAACATTTTTCCATATACTAGTCAGTGAGAAGGTGGATTAGCACAGTGGCTGCGACATTGGGCTCAAACCTAACAATAGTTGTGAGGGTGCCACAGGACAGGGCCATGGTTCATTCTGTTGCGCAAGGGCCATTATAAGTTGGAACCAAGTTGACAGCACTTAACAGCAGCAACAACAACTATATATATGTAAATTTTCTTTATCTTCGCCTGTTGACTATTTCTGCTGTTTCCACCTTTTGCCTATTGTGCTACAATGAACATTGGTGTACAAGTATTTGTGTTCCTGCTTTTAATGCTTGAGTGGAGTTGCTGGATCATACAGAAACCTCCACCATGGCTGGTAGGACTTTATGCAAACTTTATCTGAATGTAATGATGTCCAAAGGGATCCACTGGTCCTATCGCTCTTCCTAATGCAGCTGGTTCCCAGACACTCCCTGGCAGTGGTAGGGCTGCTGTGGGAAAGCGTTGGAAGGTTCTTCATAAAGTTAAACATAGAATTATTAGTCATTCATATGTTTTTCTCTGTATCTCCAAGACTGTACCTAGCATATCATAATTCCCTAATATATGTGTTGCTTATGAAAAATGAGCCTTGGTGGTGCAGTGGTTACCCATTCGGCTGCTAACTGCAAGGTCAGCAGTTTGAAAGCACCAGCCCCTTGGGAGAAAGACAAGACTTTCTAGAGTTAGAGTATAGAGTTAGAGTTAGAGTCTGTATAGAGTTAGAGTCTCACAACACACAGGGGAAGTTCTCCCTTGTCCCTGAGGGTCACTATGAACTGACATAGACTCCGTCCATCAATCATTCATATAAGCATGGACCCATACATCTGGGATTATGATATGTCAGGTATAGCTCAGGAGATACAGAGGTGGGCATAAACTGAACAAATGCCCATCTTAGACCCTTTATAAAAACTGTGCTGTTTACTACTAAACACAGTTAGGCAAAGTACTTGTTATAAGCCCATTTTATAGTTGAGGAAATATCATCTCAGAAATCAGACTATTTGATTTGCCCCAAATCTCACAGTAAGTTCCAGAGTTGAGATAATCTGATTTGAAAATCTGTGCTCCTGCAGAGGGGATGGTGGTGGGTGGAAGACTGCCCATGATTCGTGGTTAGTAGTGAGGTTTCAGGAGCCCTGGTGGCAGTGACTGCAATATCAGCAGTTTGGAAAAGCCAGCCACTCTGCAGGAAAAAGGTGAGGCTTTCTACTCCTGCACAGAATTACAATCTCAGAAACCCACAGGCACCTTTGTGTCCTGTCCAAAAGGGTGACTATGAGTCAGAATTGATATCCAGGAGTGAGATTTCAGCAACGTGTCAGTGTTGTCCATAATTTGTGGTTATCCTCTTACACAGTCATTTCCAAAGACTACTGCCAACCTACTGCTCTTGACCCAATTCTGACTCATCGTGCCCCTTTATAGGATTTCCAAGACTACAAATCGTTACCGGAGCAGACAATCTCATTTTTCGTGGCTGGTAGTTGTGAACCACATTCTTTCAAGCATCACTTATCCTAAGCATGACCAGAGCTCCTTGTTGCTGTTGCCTTTAGATGCCATTTGGTCGATCCTGTCTCTTAGAGACCTTATGTACAACAGAATGAGACGCCACCTGGTCGTGCACCATCCTAACAACTTAAGGATACTTGAGTACCGTGCTAGGGTCTACCATTGCAGCCACTGTTAATCCATCTCATTGAAGGCCTTCCTCTTTTCCACTGCCGCTACACTTTCGCATGCGTGATGGCCTTTTCCAAGGACCAATCTATTCTGGCAGAATGCCCAAAGTACGTGAGCCAAAGTCTCATCATCCTTGCCCCTAAAGAGCATTTTGATTGTAATTCTTCCAAGACAGATCTGTTTGTTCTTTTGGCGGTCCACGATACTTTCAATATTCTTTGCCAGCACTATAATTTGAACGGATCGATCTTTGGTCTTCCTTATTCAGTACACAACTTTCAAATGCGCACGAGGCCATTGAAAACACCATGGTTTGGGTCAGGCACACCTTAGTCCTCAAAGTAACATCCTTTCTTTTCAAAACTTTGAAGAGCTCCTTAACCTCCCAAAATGCACTCCCTTTGGAGTCGATACCGACTCATAGCAACCCTGTAGGATGGGGAACAACTGCCCCTATACGTTTCTAGACTCTAACTCTGCATGGGGGTAGAAAGTCCCATCTTTCTCCCACTGAGCACCTGGTGGTTTTGAACTGGGGACCCTCCAGTTAGCAGCCTGATGAATAACCACTATGACAAGCAAGAAAGGATGAAAACTCAGGTGGCCCCCCTCTTCTGCCTAGTATCAGGAGAGGAAATCTCCTTGGCGTCTGCCATTGCCATTTGCTGATCACATCCCTGAATGCCAGTAAGCGTTTTTGAGAGGGAGGTTTAGGTTGATGGATCCACTGCCCCCCTTCAGAGAGAAACTAAGGATTCCTTTTGATCGTCATCCAATTAAGGATTTTGCAGAAAACAAGAGAGGAAGAGCAGGGCTCCACTGGGGCAGTAACCACCCTCCAGTCCCTGCAGCCCCACCCCTGCTCCTCACCAGAGGCATCAGCTGCACTGTCCCCTCCCAGGCTTCCCTGGGGGATGAGTCTAGGAATGAGCCAGACGCTGCTTGTCACCTCCTGGCCCTGGGACAACCCCCAAGCCTCATCCAGTCAGTGGCCACCCAGTGCCTGCTAAAGCTGCTATGACTGGGAACGCCCCACTTTGTGTAATGGTTTAATTATCATGTCAATGTGGATTCATTAGCATGACAGCTGTCATTGCAAATGGGGGAAGGAGAGGGCTGGGAGCCCTTGGGGTCAACATAATTGATGCAGTGAACAGAACACTGTATTTAGAAACAATGGTCTGGGTTGCTTGTCCGACCTGGGAAGAGCATCAGGGCTTGCCCAGGATCAATAGCAGCTGAACTGTCATCAGCAGCAATGGACAGTGTCCGTGAGCTTAACCCCTCAAGGCCTTCTCGGGACCCAGCGGCCTTTCCACTCCTGAGAAAGGCTGAGACTTCTACTTTACTTAGGCGCAGAGAAACAATGTAGGAGCCAGAGTAGGGGGAAATAGAGTGCTCTCATAATAGTAAGTGCATGGTCAACCTTCAGTTACCCCTCATTTCCGCAAAACCCAAAACTCACTGCCATTGGGTCTATACTGATCCTATAAGACAAGGATAAACTGTCCCTGTGGGTTTCTGAAACTGTAATTCGTTACAGGACTAGAAGCCTCTTCTTTCTCCCCAGGACCGGCTCGTGGTTTCAAACTGCTGATCTTGAGTGTAACAGCCCAACATGTAACCACTGTGCCACCAGGCCTCCTATGAATTCGGATCCAATTCATCTCTGTGTACCTCCCAATTCATACATGATGTAGAACAACGTGGTATTTCATAAATGTTTGTTGAACGAGTAGCAGCTCATAGTTATTTGACACTGACTGTGCCAGGTATAAGCATCTTACAGGGTTATCAACTTACTTTACTCCTAACAACCTCCCGAGAGGCACTGCTGAGAGGTTAATGTGTTGTTGTATAGCTAACTACCCTTCATGACTTAAAATGATGTGTTGTCATTCTAGCTCATGATTCCAGGGGTAAACATTGTAGACAAGGCACCGCAACGAGGGCTCATTCTTCCCTCACTTGTGTGTGGCCTCAGTTGTGAAGGCTCAAAAGGAGCTAGTGCACCCTCCTTCTCCTTGCACACACAGCCTGTTCAAGTGACCACCTTGTATTTCTTATCAGTGTGGCAGTTTCAGAGAAGTCAGTCTTCTTTGGTGACACTTCAAGATGCCAAAAGACCAAGGTGGCAACTATTAGTCCTCTTAAAGACAACCTGGAACTGATACAGTGACGTTTCAGCCAGACATAATTGGTCAAAGCAAACACATGGAGCTTAGATTTAAAGGAAAATAGATGGATACCTGGTGGTGTAGAGGTTTGTGTTGGGCTGCAATCTGCAAGGTCAGCAGTTCAAAACTACCAGCTACTCCTTGGGAGAAAAATGGGCACTTTAGTGCCATAAAGAATTTCTGTCTCCAAAACTCACAGAGGTAGGTAGGATTACCCTGTTCCATAGGTTTGCTATGACAAGTATCGACTCAACAGCAGTAATTTTTTTTGATTGATTGGAACAACTGTATTTGGAAATGTATCAAAGAATCTGCACCATCTTGAATCTACCATGTTGTGATTAGATGCTGTGAAGTGACTTCCTACCCATAGCATCCCCATGGGTAAGAGCTGAGCTGCCTTCGAGGGTTTCGGCGGCGGCAATCTTTATCAGAGCAGTTTTGCAGCTCTTGTTCTGTAGAGTCAATGGGTAGATTTGAACTGCCAGCCATTCAGTTAGCCGCAGAGAACTTAGCTGCTGCCAACAGGGTTCCTCATCTACCATGTTGTTGTTTTTAAGTGCCATCAACTCAGTGTCAGTTCATAGTGGCGATGCACACAAAAATGAAGCACTGCTTATGCTGCTTCGCCCTCACAACTGTTGTGATGTTTGAAGCCATGATGGCTCATTTACCATTGATACGCTACCTCCAAAGACAGATGGAGAGACCGAGTCTCAGGGGGAGAGGAACTCCTTGGCCCCAAAACAAATATTTAGTAAGTAAGTGGACTAGGACTAGGATTTGGACTTGGATTCTTGATTCTTGAAGCTGTTAGTCTCTAGGCCATGTTGAAAAGTCCCTCTTTAACTAACCAATGGAAAGAGATATATGTCCAGACCCATTCCAATGAAAGGTGACCCAGTAGAATGCAGAAATTACCAGACAATGTCATTAACATTCCATAAAAGTAAAAATTTTACAGAAAAATAATTCACAGTTACATCAGCACACTAACAGGAAGCTGGTAGAAGTGTTGGGATTCAGAGGACAGGGAATGAGGGCTATCATTGCTGACATCCGACAGATCTTACTGAAAATCAAGAATGCAAGAAAGATGTTTGTTTGTGCTTTATTAACCATATAAAGATATTAACAGCGTGGATCATAACAGATTATGGATGACATTGTTAGGTAGCTAGATTTAGGGACTGGGGGGTTGTCCCTCCAATGTCTGCAGAGGCCCCCATAGAGGAGGTTGGAAAGAAATCGGGGAGCCTTTGGACACCTATGGGAAGACCCCCAAACTAAGCATGCACGGACTAGGACCCCTTAGCACAGGTGAAACTTAAAATCTAGCCTCCACCTTAGGTACATCACACAGGTGGGCCTAACTGTCAATGGGGTCACAAATACCATCAACCATGCCTCCCTATCCAGAGGTTTGAAATCTCCTGGCTGTGGGAAGGCCTCTTTTTGACCTTGATCCTGGTCCATGGCAGGTGGAAGGTGAGGTCTCCCTCCTCCACACGGGCACACATGCACCCGCTCTAGGCCTAGTTGGGGCCCACAGACTCTTGGTCCACATCCTCTTATCCTCTTGGGTGTTCTTGGGCTTCTGGCCTCCCGGGCTCCCCCCAACTGAGTCCCACAAATGTGGGTGCTCTTTCCCACATGGCTGTTTGTGTCCAATTGCGAACCCCAGTGTGGCTTGACATGCTTTCCAGAAATAGTGTTTACCCTTTGAGACTGTAAAATCGGACACTTGTCTTGTCCTTCATAAAAACTCACTTGGATTACAGAACATGCTTTGGTGTGAATTCTTTCCATGTGCGAAGCAAAGAACCGAAGTGTAATCCACTCCAGAAACCTAACAACATGGAGAAGATGGGATTTCTAGGACATTTAATTATGTTCATGTTGGACCTGTACAAAGACCAAGAGATGGTTGTCGAGCAAAGGCTATTGAGTAGTTTAAAATCGGGAAATATGTGTTAAGTTGAATTAAGAAAACAAAAAGCTTAAACAAGTAGCCACCTAGCAGGGAAACAACAAAGCCCACATGGAAGAAGCACACCAGCCTGTGTGATCACGAAGTGTTGATGGGACTGGGAAACAGGCATCAGAAGACCCAAAGCAATCACATCCATGCAAACGAGGAGGATTGGAGTGGAAATACAAAGCCCATGTGTAGACAATTGTATGGGCCCTCACAGAAGGGTGACAAGGAAGGAACCAGTCAGCCAGGGTGCAGTATAGCACCTGAGATGAAACACAACATTCCTCTTGTTCTTTAATATTTCCTCCCCCCACTATCATGACGAAGCTCTACCTTACAAATCTGGCTAGACTGGAGCATGTACACTGGTACAGATAAGAGCTCTCGACACACAGAATCCAGGACAGATAAAGCCCTCAGAAACAGGAATGGGAGTAACAATATCATGAGGGTAGGGGGAGGAAGGGAGAATCAATCACAATAATCAACGTATAACACCCACCCAGAGGGGACTGAACAACAGAAATGTGGGTGAAAGGAGAAAGCAGATGGTATAAGATATGAAAATAACAATAATTTATAATTTATCATGGGTGCACAATGGTGGGAGGGGGTGAGGGAAAAAAGAGGAGCTGATACCACGGGCTCAAGTAGAAAGACATGCTTTGAAAATGATGATGGCAACATATGCACAGATGTGATTGGTACAATTGATGTACAGTGAACCCTTGTTTATTGCGGTTAATCGGTTCTAGACCCTACCGTGATAAATGAAATTCCGCGAAGTAGGATTCCTTATTTGTAAATCAAATATTTTCGTAGTTAGAGCATAGAGG
>NW_022103904.1:946781-961548 GCF_000313985.2 Echinops telfairi
GAGCCCCCAATAAAATGATTAAAAAAAGAAAAGTTAACACTGTGTATTATCACTACACAGTTCTTTGAGAATAAAAGAAAAAATTATAAAAAGAAAAAGAAAATAAAAATCCACACAACTGGACTAATAAGCAGCATTATGATAAATGGAAAAACAGATTAAAGTTGCAAGGATTTAATTTTAATTGTATCCAAAATTAATGCCCATGGAAGCAGCAGTCAAGAAATCGAAGGACCTATTATTTCGGGCAAATCTCCAGCAAAAGACTTCTTCAAAGTGTGTTAGTTCTCAAAGGTGCCACTTTGGGAACTAACATGCCACTGACCCAGACCATGGCATTGCCAATGGCCTCCCCGGCATGAGGAAGTTGAACAATAAGTGAGGAAGACCAAAGAAGAATTAATGCCTTTGACGTATGGAATTGGTGAAGAGTATTAAGTACGTCCTGACATGGCAGGACTACAAAAATATCTGCCTTGGAAGTAGTACAGCCAGAAAGCTCCTTCGAATCAAGGATAGCAGGCTTCTCACATACTTTGGACATGATATCAGGAGAGAGAAACAGGGGAGTTGGACGTCATTCTTGACAACATAGAGGCACAGCGAAGAAGAGGAAAGCCATCCGGAAGATGGATTGGCACAGCGCCGATGA
The DNA here is from genome assembly GCF_000313985.2 of Echinops telfairi. NCBI lineage: Eukaryota > Metazoa > Chordata > Mammalia > Afrosoricida > Tenrecidae > Echinops > Echinops telfairi. The sequence continues at coordinate 947,434 of NW_022103904.1, forward strand.
CACTGGCCTCCCACATAGTAACGATCGCGAGAGCAGTGCTCTGTTCTGTTGTGCGCATGGGCGCTAGGAGTCAGAACCCACTGGATGAAACTTCACAATAACATTGCCAGAGACCAGCTCTGCTGCAGCCTCCTCCGCCTCCTTCTGCTTCACATCAACCGAGGCATTGGCTCACAGTCTCCTGACCACTTCTTCTCACTTGGACGATTTCTAATTCTTAACCAGAGGGAAAATTATCATCACCAGGTGATCTATATTAGTTTTGGGGCCCACGCCATTGGACTTCTCTCTGAGAGTGTCAAGAATTTCCAAATATAATGAGGTCAAGCTCTAATGATCTCTCAGAAAAATTATATCAAGGGAAAACCAAATGCTAAGTACCTGAGTCAAAAGTAGGGCGGTATCCAGACTTCTGGAAGAAGTACAGGTGACAAGGCTGTGACCATGTATTCTGGCCAATTATTCCCCACAGACATCCCAGCCTCTGGAAAGTGAACGTTCCTCATTCTCTATCAGGCCCTCATTGATAATCTTGAAACAATGCCAGTGTGTGAATCTACCCAAAGACTTTGCCAGGACCTAATTGCAAGAAAGAACCAGGAGTAGAGGGAACCCTTTCTGCAGAAGATAAATTAATTCGAGAGTTTCCAAACCAAAAGTCAAACCATTAAGTTCACTCTGACTCCTGGTGACTCAGAGTAGAACTCTGTTCCAATCAACTGATAGACTATCAATGGCTGATCTTTTGGAAGTAGATCACCAGACCTTTATTCTGAGGCACCTCAGAGTGGATTTAAAGCTTCAAACATTTCGCCTAGTTTGTAAGTACTTATACCTATTGGCACCACCACAGCTACAGGTAGCTCCAAATCCCAAGGAACAAGGTTGTCAAAGCTGGTTGTTCGAGGTAAGAGGGTCATGCGACAGGTGTATATCAAGAATCTGAACATCATCTTGGCTCACACAGGACAAACTTCTTATGTGCTCTTGGGCAAGTCACTTAATGTCGCCGTGGCTAAGTTTCTTCATGTAGAGTAAATGAATCCGAGTAATTGATAAATAGGATTCCTTGTTTATGCTAAACACAACAAATTAAAGTAACCTCCCAGGTGGGCCTATGCTGAAGGGTCCTTAGGCTGTGTGAAGACCGGGCAGTGTGATGGGAAGCTCCCTGGAGGTGGAGTTAGCAAGAGAGACCTGAGTTCAAACCCTACTGAGCTATTGAGTAATCCTTGAAAAGCCAATGAACTGTTTTGAAGCCATCTTTCTATCAGCAACATAATGATCATCAGGCCTGTCTTCCTCAGGCCTTTTCTTCAATTAAGAGGTGATTTTAGTGAGACAGTATAGAAAGGTTGTCAAGACAGAGCCAGGCACATAGTACGTGATCACTAAATGTTCGTGGTGTCTGGACCCTGAGCTCCATTGGGATGCACAGTGACAGAGCAGCCTTTAGTTACTGAAATAATTCATGTCAAAGATAACACAATACCTATTAGTCTGTGCTACATTAGATAATTCTTCAGGTTGCAGTTACTGGTCTTGGAGTGATTGGTTGTGGAAAACATAAAGTAGATGTTCTTTTCTCTTCTAAAAATATGGGACCAACCCAGACCTCAGGAAGATGAGTTACAGAGCACATCGTCATGGAGCCCATTCTGACTCCCAGCGACCTTGTAAGACGAGAACTGACCCTGTGGGCTTGAGAAACGGGAAATCTTTACAGGAGTGGAAAGCTCCATCTTTTTCCTGAGGAATGGCTGATGGTTTTGAATGCTGATCTTGAGGTTAAAAGTCCAGTGGGCAACCCACTCTGCCACCAGGGCGAGTAACCTGGGCATTGCAGGAGGTCAAGTCTGAGGACGCTTGATTGAGCACCCTACTTAGCTCTGACTTAGGACCGCCTCAAGTACAACAGAACAATTTGTGGCCAGGACCTATGCCGTCTTCATGGTCTTTGGCATTTTTGTGTACATTGTTCTGACTATTGTGTCATGGAGAGGTTCCCTTATTTTCATTGACCCTTTAAGAAACATAATGTCCTTTGTAACCTATAAGCCAAGTCATTGTATTATCCCCGATCCAAGGAACTCATAGAGACACTGTAGGGCAGGGTAGAACTGGCCCTGCGCGTGTTGAAGGCTGTAACACTTCATGTGTGTAGGAAACCCATCTTTCTCCTACCAAGAGACTGATGATTTTGAAATGCTGGCTTTGCAATTAACAGCGCAATGCGTTACGGGGATTGCTTTGAGGCAGAATCAGTTCCATGGCAGTGAGTTTGGTTTGGGCTTCTGGATCCCAGTAAGGGCACATAGAGATTTGGAAACTTGCCCATGGTCACACAGCTAGTACACAGTGGAACTGAGCCTGTCTGGCCCCAGAGGTTATGTTTTCAACCACACCACCTCTGAGTGACAGGTCCTTTTGATAGTTGGAGGGAAATGAGGTGGAGTGGGAGAACCACCACTCTCCTAAGCCCTACCACTTACAGTCCCTATGACTTTGGGCAAAAAAGTATGTTTTGGGGTTTTCTCATTAATCAAATGGGGATATTACTCCTAATAATACCTATCTTGTTCTGTTGTTGTGAAGTGGGCTGATGTCATAATAGGGTTAGCACCTTGCCTGGTGCCTAGTAGGTGTCGAATAAATGTCAATTTCCTTCTCTTTAAAATCGGATTTTGCTGAGTTTTCAGCCTCAGTGACATAGTCACAATGACTCTGAGAAGTAAAGCGGCCTGGGAAATGGACATCTGTCTCTGTCACCCACGTGCATTAACACTGAGCCCTTCTCTGCTAAATAGCTGGCTGCATGGATGCAGCCTTTTTATACATGCTTCTTTTACACACACACACACACACACACACACACACACACACTTTTTTGATCAAAGAAAAGCCCTCTTTCCATGTTTGCGATCGGCGTGTTGAGGTGATAAAAAGAAAATGAAAATAATTTAGAAAACAAAGCAAAACAAAAAACATGCAAGTGTCTACAGAGAATTAACACCCACAATTCAAAAGTGTGTTTTCCCTCGAGCACTCTGGGTTCATGGGGTAGTCTCACCAGATTGTCTCTTCTTTTCATTAGCTACCCTTCGTTGAAAATGATTTCTAACTTTGGATGATTTGCTGACGTTCACGGGCTACAGTTTTCCATTCTCCATCGCTGGCACTCGCTTTGCAACCTAACCGAATGTAGCCTGTCCCCCAAGCGCTCCCCACCCCTACATTGGGAATGATCTCTTTATCAATGAGCCGACCCCTAGAAGCTCATTGGGTGACTCTTTAGTGCCCCCGACACCCATGCAGATGGGGGCTTTGGCTCCCCAGTGTAATCCGGGCCTGAAATGTTACCAGGAGCCCCACGGCTCTTCAATTACCTCCCTTGGCCTGTCAAGACCACAGCATCTCAAATTCAGTTAGCTGGTCCTTGGGTCTCCGCCAAAGCCCAGCCTCTGCTCCTAATGACAGCCAGCTGAGGGGACACTGAGAGGGGCTAAATTCAATTTGCAGCCCTTCTAATGAGATTAAGGGAGCAGGGTTTTTTATTTTCTCCAAAGTTTGCCATGGGCAGGATGAATGATGGCCCAGGGATGGGCTGTCAACGTAACAAAGGCTGTGCACTGAGGGAAGGGGGAGGGGAGAGGGAGAGGTGCTCCAGACAGAGGAGGCTTCCCGAGTGAGTCGCCCAGCAGGTGACAATGTCTGGCTGTCAGAGTGTCACTCTGTGGACAGGATTCAAAGTCAAGAATGGATCCAGGGGAAAGGGAAGCCTCAGTTATAAGCGATATTCCCAGGAAGACTCTTTTTTTTTTTTTTTTTTCACTTTGTTTCTGAATTCTGTCCCATTCCTTTTGCCTTTGATAAAACCATGGACCCAACTTAATGTTTTTCTTTAATGAGCCAACTCATAAGACCGTTCAAAATATTCTTTAGCTGGTTTGTTGCCTGAACTCCCAGCCCAGCCCACCTCTTGGCTGAGCGGTCATGGCGGCTTCACAGGTAGGGCCCATTACATTGTGCACGCTCGTCAGGAGCTGGGAAGGACTTACTGGATATGGAGTGCCCCCGTGGCGAGAGGTGACATACAAAATCTGTTCAGTGAGTGTGTCAGTTCGCACCTGCCTGTCCTGGGAACCACAGCATGGCCTCCGGGGAGAGGCTGCTCCTTTTGGGCCACTTCACTGCCGATGAAGAGACAGAAGGAAAAGAAGGGGATGCTCTGGGCACGTGAGCGCCAAAGAGATCGAGCTCGCTAGGAATCCAGAAGAGAAAGAGGACTTGTGGGTCTGGAAAGACGGAGGAAGAACCTTTGTGCGCAGAGGGGACCCAGAGCTGTACCTTTCCAGGCTGGCCTTAGAAAGGCCGGAGGACAGTTCGACTGCGTCCGCTTTCGGACTCAATTCTGCAACCGCCCGCCAGTCCCAGCCTGGGTCTCATGCCTAGAGAGGAGCACTGAGCACATACCTGTCCTTGTGGCTTCCTAGACCTCCCTAGGGATGGTCCATGCAGAAAACAGGGCTCCTGGCCCAACTTTCCACCCCACCCTCCATTGATGTGACAATCCCCCCTCGACTGCACGTTGGCCCTGACCCTTCCTTTTCTTTTGTTTCAGCAGTCTTTGTCCCATGGGATGGGGAATAAAGGGCTTCCATGCTTGTCCCTTGTTCATCCCAGAACCGCGAAATCTCAGGAGAAAATGTCATGCAGCATTCAGAAAACATCCTCTGTGCTAAACAAAACATGCAACCCCTTCAGGGTGTGCGGAATGTTCAATGTAGATGGTTGGGCCCAGGCAAAATTGGCTTCCAGGTTCACCAGATCCCCCAACACGATGGAGAGAGATGCTGGCATTCTGAGGCTGGAGCATCTTACTTCTATAGTCAGCCAGGGCTGCTGTGGTAATGTGGCTACTCGTGCATTATGAATTGTTTCTGCAATTATTTTTGTCTTATCTCCCTGCTTTTATTAAAATTCCTTGTGAAAAGATATTGCTGTCTCCAGTGATGGAAACATCCTGAGGTGTCCTGAAGTGGTAGAGACATCAACGATTCAAAATCAAGTCTAGGGCCTCCCTCATTCTTCTCCATTCTCACCTTGGAAGGTGACCTGCTTACTCCCAGTGAGGAAAGCCTATTAGTTCCCTAGGGCTGCCCCAGCACAAAAAACACCCACAAAGTGGGTGGCTTTAAATAGAAATGCGTTTTCTCCCAGTTCTGGAAAGTAAGGGTCCACATCCGCCTCTCAGCCTGGTCAGTTCTGCCTTGTAAGCCGCCCAGGCGTTCTCTGGTTCCTGGCTGTGTAGACAGTCCTCACATAGCATCACTGTCAGACGAAACAAGGTGAACTCAGGCTTACTGCGCCGACTTACTCATTTGGTGTGAGCAATTTCACGTTGTTCACCGCAACAGAGATCCTGCTTTCTGTCTCTCTTCCACCCCCACAGTACCTACCTTCCTACAGAGTCAAAACCTTTCCTTCAAAACTTACATTCCATAACGGAAACAGAGTACTCCATAAGCAAGGTAAGCAAGGCAAACGTATCTTTGCTTCCTAATCTGTAGTGAACAGTTTTGCATATGTGTCACCCTGTGAAACTGCTCACTATAGATTAATAAGTAAATACAAGTAAGCCCGGGTTGCCTTGCTTATTGAGTAATTCTACATGACATCTGATTTTTCCCATGTATCCAATTGGTTCTTTTAATAACTCAGAAGTGCCTAGATTTAGAACCCACCCAAATGGGGTCTGCGCTAATTTCCTAACAGACTCACATCCACAGGCTTAGGTTAAGATGACCACACATAATCTGGGGGACACTATTTGGCTCCACTTTAATAAAACGTCAGGTCACATCCCTTCCCACCCAGGCTGTGACCACTGAGGAATTATCCAGAGCAAGCAGGAAGAGAAGAGGCGAGTAAAGAAATATGATGACCACCCATCAATCCAGGATGTCTTTTAATGGAGATAGATTAAAGACGGGTCTTTCGGGAATGAAATCAGTCAGTTGTGAGGCAAATCTTCAATCACAAGAGATTTTTATGTTTAGATATTTTACTTGTATGTAAGTCTCACAAGTCTGAGGAGGTGTCCTTCTCCCCATTTGCAAGATGGGAAAACTGAGCCCCCCAAAGCTAAATGCTCTACCCAAGTTCATGCAAGAGTGGACTTAGGGTGGGAGACCAGAGCTATCTGACACCTGCCACGACCTCGCGTCCATGCCTCCACATTTCATCCGGATATACAACCTAAGTGCAGTGGCCAGACTGCCATCTAACCTCTCCTTCTACTTCATGCCCTGAGAGAGAAAAATGTAGGCTCCCTGGGAGAAGATCCTAGAAAGACAAATCCCTGAGTGCCAGCTTCATGTTGGCAGGGAGAATGTCACCAGGTTTCTCAGGCATCTTCTGGGATAAGTGGATTGTGGGGCACAGAGCCCTGGGTTCGGCAGTTAGCCATCATCCCTCTCTGGCTAGCCCCTGCCTGATTTGGGGTCATATCCCTTACCAGCACCCTCTTGATTCCTTTCCAGTTCTTAAGTCCCCAAGTACTAACTCTCTAGCTGTTATTGGAATTTTTTTTTTTTAGCCTACAAATTCCTTGGGAGACACAAATGATTCAGGTGCTTGGCCTCTAACTGAAAGGTTGGAAGTTTAAGTCCGATCAGGAGCACGTTAGGTGAAAGGCTTGATGTTGCCTTCTGAAAAATCCGCCATAGGAAACTGCGGGGAGCACAGTGCTCCTCTGATACAGATGGATCACCATGAGGCAGAATCAACTGGGTGGCTGCTGGTTACAGATGACATGTTGCTTTTGTTCTTCGCCTCTTCCTTTCCAGACTTCTCCAGTTAACTACGTTCTGGTGTGATCACTAGCACTTTCCGATGTGAAAGCTCACCCTGTGTTTGCTGGATTTGCTAAAAAACCCCGGAGGCACGGCCCCTCCCAGGGCAATACCAGACCCGAGCATAGAGACCTGGCTCTCTTCACTTTGCGCCACATTATCACAGAAAGGTGGATTAGAAGTTATCTCCGCTCTGCTTTCTCTCAGCGCTCCTTGGCAACACAGCCACCTCGATATAAATACACACCAGAAACGTGCACAGGCTCATACTCGGAGCTGGGGCCTTCAGAGGCCCAGGGCAGATACGGCCAGGAAGCAGGAACATCAGGAGACCCCCAGCACACAAAGGAGTGCCAGCCTCACCACGTCAAGGTCAAATGTGGCATCCGTCAAATAAAAGGCCTGTGATCCCCCGATAATCCTACGGAGCCCTGTCCCCAATGCTGGAGGTCTTTAATCTCCCCGATTACGAAATATTTCACAGCTGAAGCTTCTTTTTTGTTCCGTATAGTTAATCCTAGGACTGTCTCCGTGTTTCTCACACTTTTCCTGGTGTTGCTAGTGTGGACCATCAGGCCTGAGAGTCCTTTGTTTTGGGTCACAGGCTGCTCCGAAAGCTAAAAGAAAAGTGTGGGCTCTTTTCAAGAACCCAGATTAAAACCAAATACGACAAATACACCTTTGGGTGTATTAACATGTAACCCTAAGGAGGCTGATTAATGAAAGGACTCATGAACCTGTCTATCCCGAATGCCATGCTACTCTGGTGTTTGAAATCACTGTTAATTCTCAGGCTGTTGTAGTCGTTGGTGCGCGTCAGTTGGATCCTGACTCGTGGCAGTCCCATGTACGACAGAAGACTCGTGGTGGTGTAGAGGTTAAGTTGCAATCTGCGTGGTCAGCAGTTCAAAACTACCAGCTGCTCCAAGGGAGAAAGATTGGACTTTCTACTCCCGTCAACAGTGGCAGTCTTCAAACCCACGGGAATTCACTATGAGTCCGCACTGACTCAACGGCAATGAGTTTTGAGGGTTTTATTTTTTTCAATAAGGGTTTTAATGGTCGATTTTCAGAAGCAGCTCTCCAGAAGTCTCTGTGATGGTTCAAATTGCCAACCTTCAGCTATGGTCACAGTCAAGTGCTTACACATTTGCACAGCCCAGGGACTCCAAATGCTCGGGAGACCTGTACAAATGGATTCTTCTGGTGATGTCTGGCTCAGTACTGGATGGTTTCCTTTCACGCTTTGGGCAGGATTGTGGATCGAACCACCCCACCCACTTGACTCAAGGCCTGTGTAGTAGATACATGCATCAGTGTAGAATATTTGGAGAAAAGCCTCCTTGTTTGGGAGCACATAAATATAACTTCCCCAAATGGCTGACATCTACGGCTATGAAAGCCAGACCTGTGAAAGGCGGAAACCTGTCAGAGAAGGAAAACTCAGATCCTTTCACTAACAGAGAAGAACAGAAAAGTAGTAAAGGAAAAAGAGGAAAACTTTCCAGACCTGGATAAACCAGGCAGTTCCGTCAGGTTCTGGCTTTCACAGTGTAATACACATTCCTTTTTGGTTCTGGCCAGGAAGCACTGTCAGACATTTTCAAACTATAGGGGACCTAGAAAGAAAATACAATAAAAAGATCAGAGACTCAAAACGCCAAGCTAAAGAGAAGAAACAGAAGGAGCAAGATGTGTTCGTTGTAAATATTTGAAAACTGTATTCTTATCTTGGTTCAGTGCTGTGTGCTGTCTTGGCTCTGATCGTTGTAAATATTTAATATGGTATAGCTCTATCTCTTTACTGATACAGGAAATATGAATAAAGCCATATGCGCAGCACTGCATGTTCTGACTGGCTGTGCAGACTGAGGGGCTGCCATGGACAGTCAGGGAGGCTGTCAACTGAGGAAGGAGACCCTATGCGGGGGCTAGATAAACAAGCTACCATTCACAGGCAGGCAGAATGAGGGGTCACTGGGATAAGCCAAAACGGAATGCACTGCCCTTGGGTCAATTCTACCTCATGGTGACCATCTAGGGCAGGCTGGAACTGCCCCTGTGGGTTTTTGAGACTAACTCTTTCTGGAAGTTGAAACCCTCCTCGTTCTTCCTCAGAGCAGCTGGTGGTTTTAACTGCTGACCTCTCAGCTCGCAGTCCAACACATAACCACCGTGCTGCCAGTCTCGTTTCAGTGATCAGTCTAGGGCAGCGGTTCTCAACCTTCCTCATGCTGCGACCCTTTCATACAGTGCCTCACATTGTGGTGACCCCCCACCATCAAATTATTTCCTTGACTACTTCATCACTGTAATTTTGCTACTGTTATGAATCGGGCAACCCCAGTGGAAGGGTCGTTGGACCCCCCCAAAGGTTGAGAACTGCTGGTCTAGGGGATAAAATGAAGAGGGGTGTGCTTACCTGCAGTTATGTACTTTTGCTAATTGGAAGAGGGAATGCTGGTGGTGCACTGGTTAAGCATTCAGCTGCTACGCAAAATCAAACCCACTGCCATTGACTCAATTCCAACTCACAGTGACCCTGTGCTGCAAATGGTAGGATGTTGGTTCTGAACCTCCGCTGGATCTGCAGAAAGACAATCTGCAGAGGAGCCACTGGGGGATGCTTCAGGGCCCCAGGCTGCCGGGCTGCAGAGAGTAGATAAGACTTCCTGAGAATCACAACTTCCTCCTACTTTGCCCTTACTCTTTCTCCAGATGTTTCAGGGATTCTACAGTAAACAAGAAAGGCCGTGAACTGGAAGTTCCAGTTCAATATCTATGTGTGGAGAAAGGGGTGACATCTTGCTGATGGTCCATTCTCCAGAGAAAATGTGTAGCAATAGGAGAGTATCTTGGCTGGGTACAAAGAGAATGTCCAACAAAGAGTTGCTGAATAAATCTCTCTCTCTCTCTCCCAGGGCTCCCACTTATTGGCGGAGAGCCTTTGTTGGGTCACAAGCCATTTCTTTAGCGTATCTTCCTTATGTTTAAAATGGAAATAAACATACCTACTATAGAATGGTAGAAAGGTTTAAAATAAAGCTAGAGACTCAAAACCCATGATCTTTCCCCTTCCAGCAGGGCAGAGTTCCAGAGCAGTGCAAGTGAGAATGGGTTCTTCAGACTGGACCTCTGAGAACTTTTCCTTGTAACATGGAGCCGGGCAAGGACCCTATCTGTGACATAGTCCAATGAAGACATTGCTGACTAAGAAAGAAGCTAACTCTCTCTCCCTCTGTAGGGAACGATATAGTATAATTCTGCTTGTTCAGCAGGGCCAAGCAGTGCGGGATGCTGCATTTCACAGGTCAGGTCGCCCAGCTGGCGAGTCAGGTGCACCTGCTGAGAGCGCACCGCAGTAGGAATCTTCCGAAACCATCACTATCTATATCAGATTTATGGCCTCTTTTTGCTTTGCTCATTTAGTTAGTCCTTGGGGAGTAGGAACTAGGCTTGAGACCACAGATGGAAAGATACAAATGTCTCTGGAGCCAGATCCCAACACCAAGTGAACCCCTGAGAGGGGTGTGTATATGCAGAGGGAGAGCCTAGCCCTGGTGGTGTATTGGATTAAGCACTGGGGGGGTTAACCCTAAACTCGGTAGTTCAAATTCACCAGCCATTCCATTCAATAAAGATGAGTTTCTGAGACTGTTAATTTCTGCTTCCATAGACATTTATAGTCTCAGAGACTCTGAGGAGCAGTTTCACTCTGTCCTAAAGGGTCGCTATGAGTTGCAGTCACAGCAACAGCAGTGAGCTTACACACACACATACATAACAGTATACATTAAGATAAACTTGTTCTATATATGCACATATTGTATAGAAACCCATGTTAATCCCTGTAATATCACACACACATACACAGTGGTGAAGGTTGTGATGGGAAATTGTGATTTTCTGCATCAATTCCCAGGAAGGTGAACATTACAGCATCAGGCAACTATTTTATGTCCCTCTTCAGATTTGAAGATCATAAACATTTATCCCACAACTTATAGTTTATATTTCTCAAATGAGATGTAGAGAATTACCCTGCGGTTTCTAATTCATCTTTTGTGGATTTGAAGATCACTTAATAGTTTTTGTTCATTTATAGGATCTTTGTTCTGTGAGATGGGGAATGCCTGTCCTCTTTACAGTTCTCTCCCTAAGTGGGCTCCTATTTTTATTGAATGATCTTTATAGTTTTGGGTATTACATCTTGTACACAGTGAGAGATATGGATCCTATTTTCTCCAAATGGAAATCTAGGTTTGCTAGCACTATTGGTTAAAGAGCCGGTCTCTTACCCGTTTAATGGAGTTCAGCCCTTTGCCAACGATCGGCTGTCCACAGGTGGATGGATTTACTTCTGGATTCTCAATTCTGTTCCATTGGTCTATGTGTCTGTTATTGTAACCATACCAAGCTGTTTTGAATTCCCTGGCTAGTTAGTAGGTTTTGAGATTGGGAAGTCTAAGGTCTCCTGCTTCACCCTCCTTTAGCAATATTTTGTTTGTCTGGGACCTCTTTCCTTTCCATATAAAGTTGATCATTACCTTTTCCATCTCTTAAAAAAATAATGATGCTAGAATCTGGATCAGGATTGCCTTACATCTGAGATAATTATGGGTAATATTGACATTAAAACAATGTCAAATCTCTCTATCCATGAGCATTGGTATATTCTTCCATTTACAGGGGTCTCTTTTAGTTTCTTATAGTAGTGATTAGTAATTCTCTTGTATAAGTCTTTAATATCTGTAGTTAAATGTATTTCTAAGTGTTTCGTCTTTTGGGTCATTCTTGTCAATGCTATTGTTTGCCAGATTTCCTTTTCAGTGTAGAGGACTTAAGCTGATTTTTGTGTGTTTTCTTCTACCCTACCACTTGGTTGACTCTTTCTCCTTACTCTATGAGTTTTCTTGGTTATCTCTGTATAGGATTAAGTCATCCATAGATATAGTCTTACTTCTCTTTTGCCAGATTTGATGACTCTTACTTTCCTTTCTTTCTGTATTATAAAGAAGAACATGCTAAACTGGAGGAAGCCAAAGAGGAAACCAATCGTGTTATCCAGAGCGATAGTTTCCACCAGTGTAGTGGGTGCAGGGAGCTATGGAAGCATCTAAGAAGAAAACCAAATATTTGGGCCAAATTAGAAAAATCCAATCCTTGAAGATGTCATTTGTGTTGAATCTAGAGGAACATGAAGAATTAGCCAGGACAAAAGTGAGATATAATCACATGGCCCGTATAGCCATAACTCTGTATGTTATGTACAAAGGAGGTTGGGATCTGGATCAGGATTGCATTGTATCTGAGATTATTTTAGACGCTATGCCTATGGTTATAATCCCACATTGGAAGGAATTTTCTGTTACAGGATTATGATGGGGGTTAAGTCCTAGCCTTAGCAGAGGGTGTGAAACAAGTCACGCCCTTTGTTTCCTTGGGGACACCTTTAGAACATACAAGTAGGGGGGACTTAAGACAACATCCTTCATTTTCCGTGGGGTTGCTGTGTTACTGGGCGCCACAGAGTCAGTTCCCACCCATAGTGACCTCATGCACAGTAGACTGAAACACTGCCCTTTCCTGCTCCAGCCTCGCGATAGTTCCTATGCTTGAGCCCTCTGCTGCAGTCACAGTGTCAATCCATCTCAGTGAGCGCTCTGCTCCTCTTCCCTGTGCCACCACTTTACCAGACAGAATGGGACTGGTCTCTCCTGACAACATGGCCAAAGACTGTAAGATGAAGTCTTACCATCCTTGCCAATAAGGAGCATTCTGGCTGTACTTCTTCCAAGACAGATTGGTTTGTCCTCTTAGTAGTCCATGGTACTGTCAATAGTTTTCTTCATCACCACAATTAAAATACACCAATTCTTCTTTGAACTTTTAAAAAAATTCAATATCCAAGTCTCACACTTGTGTGAAGCAACTGAAAATACCATAGCTTGGGTCAGGTGTACTTTAGTCCTCAAAGTAGCATCCTTGATTGTCAAGACTCTAAAGAGGTCTTGTACGGCAGATTTACCTAAGGCAACTCATCTTTTGATCTCTTGACTACTGCTTCCATGAGCACTGATTGTGCATCCAAGCAAGAGAAAAATCCTTGACAACTTCAATCTTCTCTCCATTTATCATGATATTACTACCTATTGGTCCATTTGTGAGGATTTTGCTCTTCTAGACATTGAGTTGTATTCCATACTGAAGCCTGGAACCTATGACCCTCGATAGCAGGTGTTTTAAGTGCTCCTCACTTTCAGTAAGTAAGGCTGTGTCATGCATATCGCAGATTGTTAATAAGCTTTCCTCCAATGGTGATGTTACATTCTTCTTCATATAAGCTAGCGTCTCTTATTATTTGCTCAACATACAGATTGAATAAGTATGATGAGAAGATACAACCTGGACACATACCTTTCCTGATTTGAAACCATATAGTATTCCCTTGTTCTGTTCACATAACTATCTCTTGATCCATGTATAAGTTCCACATGAGCATAATGAAGTGTTCTGAAATTCCCATTCTTTTCAATGTTACCTAAAACTTGTTATGATCCATGTAGTCAAATGCCTTCTCATAGTCAATAAAACACAAACCAATTTTTTTCTGGTATTCTCTGCTCCCAGCCAAGATCCATCTAATATCAACAATGCTATCCTTTATTCCGAGTCCTCTTCTGAAACCAGCCTGAACCTCTGGAAGCTCTGTCAATATACTGCTGTAACCATTGTTGGATGCCCTTCAGCAAAATTTTACTTGCATGTGATATCAGTGATATTCTTCAGTAATTACTGCATTCTGTAGGGTCACCATTCTTTGGACTAGCTACAAATACGGATCTCTTCCAATCAGTTGGCTAAGTGTCTGTCTTCCAAATTTCCAGCCACAGATGAGTAAGTGCTTTTAGTGCTTCATCAGCTTGTTGAAAGATTCCAGTTGGTATTCCATCAATTATCTGAGCCTTGTCTTTGTTTAAAGCTTCCAGTGAACTTGAACTTCCTCCTTCAGCACCATTGGATCTTGTTCATAAGCTACCTCCTGAAATAGTTGAGCGTCTACAAGTTCTTTTCAGCACACTGACACTTTGTATTCTTTTAATGCTTCCTGCATCATTCAATATTTTCCCATAGAATGTTTTGATATTGCAATGCAAGGGTTGAATTTTTGCTTCAGATCTTCAGTTAAAAGTTCCCTGCACCTTTTATTTTTCTAACGCTAGGTCTGTGCACATTTCATTATAATATTTTACTTCATCCT
>NW_022103904.1:962006-981982 GCF_000313985.2 Echinops telfairi
GTATACTCACCTTTTGTGTTGTTTTAAAAAGAGATTTGCTATGAACAAGTCGTTGGTCTTGCAAAATTTTTATCATGCAATCTCCAGCCTCATTTCCATGATCAAGTCCATATTTTTCCAACTACTGTTCCTTCCTCTTTGTTTCCAAGTTTTGCATTCCAATCGATAACTATCAATGCATCTTTGTTCATATCTGATAAATTTCTGACTGCAAATGCTGCTAGAATTCTTCCATTTCTTTCTCACTAGCTTTTGTGATTGGTGTATAGAGATGAATAATAGTTGTATTGTTTTGATTTCCTTGAAGGTGGATAGATATCATCCTGTCACAGACAGCATTGTACATCAAGATTGATTTTGACATGTCCTTTTTGACAATGAAGACCAAGCCGTTCCTCTTGATTGTGTCTTACCCAGAACAATAAATCATATGATTTTCTGTTTAAAAAGTCAGTATCAGTCCATTTCAGCTCACTAATACCTAAGATATCAATCTTCATGCATTCAATTTCATTTGCAACAACTTCCAATTTTCCTAGATTCATACTTCACAAACATTCCAAGTTTTGATCATTAGTAGATCTTTACAGCTGTGAGATCCTCAAGTATCCACTCCCACAGACTTTGCCCCACTCCTGTTAGCAGGGTCCACTCCACTCTAAGAATGTAAGTCCTCCCCAGTTACAGTTCAAGCGCCCTTTGCCCCAAGGGGCCCAACTTTCAGCACTATTTCTACAATGTTTTACTTCCATTCATTAAGCCTTCAGTATCTGGCAATGTTCTGAAGCTATGCATAAGGTTTTCAGCAGATACTTTCTCTGCAGTGGGCATCTGATTCTTTCTTTGTTGTCTGTTCTTAGTCTGGAAGTTCCATTGAAAACTGTTCACTTAGGGTGACCCTGCTGACATTTGACATACCAGTGACATAGCTTCCAGCATCACAGCAGCACACAAGCCACCACCGTGTGACAAATTGACAGACAAATGATAGTACTTGTGGGTCTGGCCAGCTAAAAGATAAATCGCACCTCCATCTAAGCCATTACTCAGCATAAAAGAGCCATTTGGGACTTTAGAAATCACAGGACCATTGAGAAGCGCATGTCCAAGAGCTCTGTCTGAGTTATGGAGGCTGCTGAGACCAGATGCGCCAGAGACTGTGGCACAGAGACGTAGGGTAGTAGTCTTGAGATGATGCTGTACCTTCTCCTCATCTGGCCAGAGACTGGAACAGTGAGAGAAAGAGACTAGAGCATCGGCTTCCTAATGCATGGAAGCAAAGGCCCAGGGACCTCATATCTTAGAGATTTCAGGATAGAAAGAGACGTACGTGGCTGCGGATTGAAGAGAGTTATTTTGGTGGACCAATAACTATAGCTTTGCTGCTCCTGACTTGTGGTAACCTGTAACTTCTCTAATAAACCTCCCTGATTTTAAGTATAGTCTGAGAGTTCTGTGTGACCATTGCAACAAATTATTGAACTTACCCAGGAGTAGAGTGGCATGGAGCAAAGATTGGTGTTAGAATAGGTAAAGAAGGCTGGACTGTAGAGGCATGCTGGACCCCTGCCTCCGGGCAATAGGGAAGCCAGATGAGATCAGATATGTCCACCTCTAATTCCATATATCACAGAAAGAAAGGAGGATAAAAAAGAGTAAACGCATCAAAAGCAAACTCACAGCCATCAAATCAGTTATGACTGAAAACAATTCTGTGCAGGGCTTCTGAGACGTTACATCTTTATGAGAACAGACAACCTCATCTTTGAAAGAGCCCTGGTGGTGCTGTGGGTTAGGCCTTAGGCTACTAACTGCAAGGTTGACAGTTCACATCTACCAGCCACTCAGTGAGAGAAAGATAAAACTGTGTGCTCCCCTTAAGATTTATAGTCTTAGAAACCTTAAAGAGAGTCACTATGAGCCAGAATGAACTTGATGGCTTCCTTTGTTGGGTTTTGCTACCAGGACTATGCTTGCTTCTCAGAATGAGATGGAGGGCAGCTCTTCTTTTTTATGTTCTAGAATAACTTGAGTAGAATTGGTGCCAGTTCTTCTGTGGCTGTTTGGTAGAACTCGTCAATGAAGCCATCTGAATCCTGACATCTTTAGCAGGAGTTTTTTATGGACTGCTCAATTTATTTTTTCATGATGTGTCTGTTCAGATTTTCTCACTCAGATTGTGTTAGTGGTTTGGGTAGAGAGTGTGTTTCTAGAAAGTTGTCTGTTTCTTCAAGGTTTTCAAATTTGTTAGAGTACAGTTCTTTCTGGGATTCTGATGTTATCCTTTTATTTCAGTTTGTCCTATTATGACATCACCTATAAATTTAATATTGGTTATTTGCATCTTCTCCTTCTTTTCAAGTTTGCCAGGGGGTTGTCAATTTCATTAATCATTTCAGTGAATCAGTTCTAATCTTGTCAGTTCTATTGTTTTAGTCTCATTTATTTATGCTCTAATCTTTATTATTTCCTTTTTTAAGGTGACTGTTGCCTCTCATTTTCTTCTTTTTATAGTCTTATTTCTAATTGTTAGAGATGTTGAGCTAAGAGGTGTTCATCTTACTTTTTTCTTCTTTTTAAATTTTTTAATCATGTTATTGAGGTCTCATAGAACTCTTATCACAATTCATACATACATAAATAGTGTAAAGCACATTTGTACATTCGTTGCCATCATCATTCTCAAAACATTTACTCTCCACTTAAGCCCCTGGCATCAGATAACTATCAATGCATCTTTGTTCATACCGCTGCGCCTTCTTCTCCCTCATGAACCCTTGATAATTTATAAATTATTATTTTGTCATATCTTACACTGTCCGACATCTCCCTTCACCCACTTTACTGTTGTCCATCCCCCAGGGAGGAGGTTATATGTAGATTCTTGTAATTGGTTCCTCATTTCCACCTCACCCTCCCTCCATCCTACCGGTATGGCCACTCTCACCATTTGTACTGAAGCAATCATCTGCTCTGGATTCCCTGTGTTTCCAGTTCCTATCTGTACCAGTGTACACCCTCTGGTCTAGCTAGATTTGTAAGGTGGAATTGGGATCATGATAGTGGGGGCGGGGGGGAGGGGAGGAAGCATTTAGGAACTAGAGGAAAGCTGTATGTTTCATTGTTGTTGCACTGCACCCTGACTGGCTCGTCTCCTCCCCGTAACCCTTCTGAAGGGAAGGAGGAGCAATTGCCTACAGATGGACTTTGGGTCCCCACTCTGCACTCCCCCTCATTCACAATGATATGATTTTTTTGTTCTTTTATACCTGATACCTGATTACTTCGACACCTCGTGGTCACACAGGCTGGTGTGCTTCTTCTATGTGGGCTTTGTTGCTTCTGAGCTAGATGGCCGCTTGTTTACCTTCAAGCCTTCAAGACCCCAGATACTATATTTTTTGATAGCCGGGTACCATCAGCTTTCTTCACGACATTTGTTTATGCACCCATTTGTCTTCAATGATCGTATCTGGGAAGTGAGCACACAATAATATGATTTTTTGTTCTTTGATGCCTGATAACTGATCCCTTTGGCACCTCGTGATCACACAGGCTGGTGTGCTTCTTCCATGTGAGCTTTGTCACTTCTACTTCTTTCTTCTCTTATGATGTGTGCTTATTATAATAAAATGTATTCTGAACACTGCTTTTCCTTTGTCTGAAAGATTTTGTTTGCTGTGTTTTCATTCTTATTTGATTCAAAGAATGTTTAAATATAATTTTTATTTCTAATTTTTCCTTAATCTTCCTGTGGTTGATTTCTAATTTTATAGTATTTTGATCAGAAGAAATACTTTAGGGTATGTTTACATTTCGAAAGCTCCTGAGATTTGCTCTGGCCTAACATGGCCCATTCTGGAGACTGTTTTATGTGCTTTGGAAAAGAATGTTGTTCTTTTTGTATGGAAGAGTCCGTATCTGACCATAGAGGCAAGCTGGCTGATTCCACTGCTGAGATCTTCATCTTTGCTGAGTTTTTCTCTAGTTTTCCTGTCCTTTATTGAATGTGGTGAGCTGAAGTCTCTGATTATTATCACAGAGTTGTCTATTACCCTCTTCAACTTTGTTAAAAAATCTGGTTTATGTATTTTGGGACTCTTTCATTGGGTGTGTAAATATTTATTATTGTTATATCCTTTTTTTTACTTGTGTTTTTAATCACTATATAATGTGCCTCCTTGTCTCTTTTGCTGATTTTTTCAATAAGGTCTACTTTATCAGTAATGAATATTGTTGCTCCTACTCATTTTTGATTGCTGTTTGCTTGATATACCATTTAAAAATATTATTTTTACCTTTATGTCTAAAATGTGTTGATTGGTCCTGTTGATCCTTTCTGCTATTCTCTGTCTCTTGATTAATGCATTCATTCTATTTACACTCAGTGTGATTATCAAGAAATGTATGTTTGCTGTTTTCTTTTATTTCATGTTTTTCAGTTCTGAGTTAATTTTGTCTGTAAATTTTTTTTAATCATTCCACTCATTGCCTTTGTTTTGGTGCTTACTGAAGTTTTATAATTTTCTCTTTTTTATTTTGGTAAGAATTTATTAATTTTTTTTGGCTTTGGTTTTGGAAAGTCTGATTATGACAAAGAAAGAATACTGGTGGCAACTCAGGAAAAAGTGACAAAAGACAACCAATAAGACTAAGTTCTGGGCTTACCCAGTATGGCTGGAGACATTAGCTAGCGCTCGCTCTGCTCTCTGTAACGGGGAAACAGCGAACTGCAAGAGACTGAACTGTATCTGCCTCTATTTCCAACAGACTCATGTTCAACTTTCGCTCACAAAAAAACAAGCTGGGAAGATTTTATTAATCCTTTTTTTAAAAAAAAGTTAATATAAAATTATAGGGGGGGAAAAGGAGCCTGAACTTTAAACACAGCTGGAACAATCCGCAGCGGCAGCAGCAGCGGGAGAAGAGATTTAATTTAGTTGATTTTCTGTGGTTGTTGGCTGTTCACTAGTCTCACGGTGATGGAAGCTGCACATTTTTTCGAAGGAACCGAGAAGCTGCTGGAGGCTTGGCGCTCCCAGCAGCAGCCCGACGCAAACCAAGGATTTGGGGATCTTCGCACCATCCCAAGATCTGAGTGGGATATACCTTTGAAGGATGTGCAATGCTCAATCATAAGTGTGACAAAAACTGACAAGCAGGAAGCTTATGTACTCGTGAGAGGAGCATGTGTGTCTCCCAGAGACATGTCATTTTGAAGACACGTGGTACCATCCTTTTACTGAAAGCACTGGTTCCCCTGTTGAAGCTTGCTAGGGACGACAGTGGGTTTGACTCAATTCAAAGCTTCTTTTATTCTCGTAAGAATTTCATGAAGCCTTCTCACCAAGGGTACCCACACCGGAATTTCGAGGA
The DNA here is from genome assembly GCF_000313985.2 of Echinops telfairi. Taxonomy (NCBI): domain Eukaryota; kingdom Metazoa; phylum Chordata; class Mammalia; order Afrosoricida; family Tenrecidae; genus Echinops; species Echinops telfairi. The sequence continues at coordinate 967,383 of NW_022103904.1, forward strand.
AGAAATAGAGTTTCTTCCTGCAATTTTCCCAAATGGAGCAGGGTATTGTACGGAATGTATGAATGCTGACTGTTGGTACTTGTATACTCTGGATTTCCCAGAGCGTCGAGTCATCAGCCAGCCAGATCAAACCCTGGACGTTCTGATGCGTGAGCTGGACCCAGCAGTCGTGGACCAGCTCTCCATGAAAGATGGGGTTCCTGCAAAGGATGTCACTGTTCAATCCTTGTGGGTATTCAATGAATGGAATGAAATCAGATGGAACTTATTGGACTATTCACATCACCCCAGAACAAGAATTTTCTTCTGTTAGCTTTGAAACAAACTTAAGTCAGACCTCCTATGATGACCTGATCAGGAAAGTGGTGGAAGTCTTCAAGCCAGGAAAACGTGTGACCACCCTGTTTGCAAATCAGAGTTCTCAATGTCACACAGTGCTTTCTTCGCCCCAGAAGATGGAAGGCTTTAAACGTCTTGATGGTCAGAGTGCTATGTTCAATGATGACAACTTTGTTTTTACCAGTTTTGCTAAGAAGGAGCCACAGCAGCAGAGTTGATTAAGAAATATGAAGATAAAACACACACAGAAGGAGGGGGCTGCTTTCTAGATACTGATCCCGGGTCGTGCTGTCCATCACCACCCCCGTGTAGTTGCAGAAAACCCTAGATGTAAGCATCGTGTCATCATTGTGAATTGTATGCGTTATTATATCAAGGAGTTAGATTTCTTGCATGAATGCTCTCTTCTGTGTTTAGGTATGCTATGCCACTCTTGCTGTGAAATTGAAGTGCCTGTAGAAAAAAACCGTTTACTGTATGAAACTTTACAATACTTGTGAAAACAATTCAATGTGGTTTATGCACAGGATGATACTTCTCCAGGTATCACCCCGAATTCCCCACAGACAAGGCTTGCGTCCTCAGTAGGGGTTGGCCTCAGCCAGACCATCTGCGACTGGTCTATTCCACTGCTGCCAGAAGTTATATCCAGTTACCTCCGGTTTCTAGAACACACTCTGAATGAATGTCACTGAAACCAATCTCTACTTCATACAGATTTTTTTTTTTGCAACAGCAATTAAAAGTTTTTCTTCCATGGAAAAAAAAAGACTAAGTTCTGATTTTTCAGCAGACAAGATGGCAAAGGATTGACATATATAAAACTCTGAAAGAAAGAGGGGTTTGGGGAAACAATAACAACCAAGAATTGAATATCCAGCAAAATTGTCCTTCAACTACAATGGCAAAATTAGGACTTTTCCAAAGAGGGAAATTATAGCTACAAGATCAACCTTCTAAGAAATGCTAACAAAAGTCCTTTGGCTAGCTGGTCAACAATGACAGACAACAAAACTGCTATTAAGACACACTACAGCAAAACCCCAAAATCAACCCAGATACATAAATATCAAAAATTAAATAAACCTACAAGTATGAAAATGGGAAGCTATAGATATCAATTTGTAACCAATAACAGCTACAAATCCAAATGAGACAATATGTGGTGTAGTTACAAAGCTTTCAAATGGAGAGGAAGTCAAAATGATATAAAGATCGAATGGACTGTTGTAAATTGGGAAGGAAATAATGAATTCCAGGGTGAACTTAGGGAAAATTAATAAACCTTGTCATAAAAATTAAAAAAGGAGAGAATTATAAAAGTTTTTGACTTCACAGCTACTTGTCTGTCATGAAATCAGGGAACTTTTCTGCTACGGTAACTAACCAAGACTTTTCTCATTGCTCTCCTGTCTGGAATTTCAATCACAGGTAACAGCTCCCTCTTGATCGGATCTTCCATAATTCTTAGGCACGCTTCTTCTTTTCTAGTTCTTCCTCAGACTCCTTTTACCCGATATGTCTTTGATTTCTACTTTTAGGTTTTGTATGATTTCTAAATTTCAATTTGCTTTATCAAATTCGTCTTGTATTATTTCCCTGCATTCTTCTAAAGTGTGCGCATGTTCACGATTTGGTCTATGATTTTGCTGGTGTTGCCTTTGTTTCTCTTGATCTCTTTCGTAATTTGCTGAAGGGAATCAAAACATAATTGTCCTGCACTCCTTACCCTGCCCTTCCAGCAGGACTTCTTCCTCCTGAGTATCTTATGTTTTTAATTAAAAAAAATTTTTGGATCACGTGTTTGTGCCATATGTCCTGGTGAGAGTGTCATGTGAAGTCACCTGCTGTCGCAGAGACACCGTGGCATTATTGGATTAATGTGTTGATTCACATGTTTTGTTCTCTTTGGTTTTCCTCAGGTAATGGGGAGGGTTTGCCATTCTGGTCATTATTTGGCAGCACTGGGGTGCTTACCACCTGGAGAGGTATATGTGGTCGAGGTTGATAGTATGGGAGTGAGTTTCTAACTGCTGGCTGTGTAGAGAGGCCAGAGCCAGGCAGGGGAGGAAGTAAAGAAAAGAAGTAAAAAGCAGGGAGGAGGGGTGTGGGATCACTAAGCAAAACAAAAAGAAAAATCAACAAAAATACGGACTTGAACGCCAGCCACCTAGCATAGCTACAGCAGAAACATGGCGCCCACTCTGTGGGTTCAAGCAAGACCACTTGCAGTAAGGGCAGTGGGGGAGAACACTGCTGACTGTGGAAGTGATGGGGGCAAGGTGCCCACATTGTTGGTTCAAAACACTTTCTTTACTAAAAGGGAGAACACGTTATAGAGGAAGGCAATTTTAAACAAAGGGAAACCATAGGCAGAGGATGAAAGAATTACAGAGAGATCAAAAAGCAAAAGGAAGGGAAGCAGGGGAAAGAGGCGCAGTCTGGGCATCAGTGTTGCTCTTATGCAGCTGCAGCAGACGTGGGCGTGTTCCGCAGCAGCGCTCAGTGCTGACTGCACAGGGCTGGAGTGGGCACCCCTGACAACAGAGATGATGGATGGTGGGAGGCGAGAACCCCAAAATTGAGAGGGCAAAGAGGAAGGAAGGAAAACATTTAAAGAATAAACAAGGGAGGGGAAGAACCTTGTAGAAAGAAAGGGAGGGGGTCGGGGGAGGGGGCAGCACAGTACTGGCACATGTACTAGCCATGGAGCATGGCTAAAGCGGAAACCCAGCCCTGGTTCTGTGGGAGTGCGCACTGCAGAATGCTGAGGGGCAGCGGAAGGAAGGTGCTGCTGGCCCGGACCATAAGTGATGGGATGCCTGTCCTCCAGGATTTAAGAAAGCAGGGAGGGGAAGAGGGAAGAATCAAGTCTTCCATCTTGGCTACCATGTCAGATAGTTATATCCTTTCAGACATTTTCATTCCTGGTTGGTGGGACTAGGGGTTACTTTGTTGATTACGTAAACATTCCATCTTGAAATGTGTTGTTTAAAAAATAAATAAAAGAAGAATTGTTGTTGAGTGGCGTGGAGCCAGTTCCGACGCATAGTGGCCCTGTGTACGACAGAACGAAGCATCCCTGGTCCAGCCATACCCTCACAACTGTTCTTGCGCCGAGTCCACTAGTGAAACCACTGCGTCGGTCAAGAACATATTACAAGAATTTATGAAACAATGAGCACTGGCAATAATAGAGCCATATACTTGTATCATGGTGTTTGGTGTTTTTACATATAGCGGCTATCGGTTCTCTTTCCCTTTCACTAGGGTTCTTTTATTGGATCTTATTCTCAGGGCTTAGCTCAGAGCTTTCAACATCATGGATCTCATTCAATGTTGCTAATTCAAGAGCAGGAGAGTAAAGAAGGCAGAGAGAAGAGAGTGGGAAGATAAGAATAGAGGAAATGAGGAAAGATGGGGTAGGGGGAGAACAAGAAAGGAAAGGGGGAAATGAGGGAAGGAAAAAAGCAAAGAAGTAGGAAGGAGGATAAACAGGAAGGAAAGCAAGGGGAAGGAATGCAGGCCATGTGGTCATAGCATTCTTTCTGCACGGATAGACATTGACCTCCTGGAAATGGATCCAAAGGCCTCCGTGGGCATCCACGCTTCTCCTGCCTCACTCCATGTTGGTATGTGTCAGACGCCTTGTGGTGCCATGGGCTCTACCAGTCTCTTAGGACGCAACTCAGTCTGAAAACCCCCTTCCCAGAAGGTATCTGGGCCATTTGCAGATGTATGCGAACACATCAGCAGCTGAAGCCCAGCATAACACAGCTCCTCAATCGTTCGCAGACATGACCTAATTGATAAGGGAGTCCCTCTAAGTAGCCAGCTCATTCCCAGCTATTTGTGACACGCAATCAAACTCTGTTCCCTTTCTCTGTGACATCACCATTCTTGGCCAGGCCATTGGAAGGGAACTCCTTTTCCACCCAAGATAAACTGAGATCTGGGGACAGAACCATTCCTCCTAGGCTTCCCACAGCCAGAGGCTCCCACTCCCTCAACTCTCCTGGGCTACCCAGGGCTCCGCTGCTCAGGTTCTACTGATGCTGGCCCCATACAGCTGGAGCTTTTCACCAGCAACCCGTGACAGCGGGAAGTCCAATAGGAGCCACCAGCGTTCATGTCAATGGACATACGTATTTGGATTCCTAGCGCCAGAACCATCTTCCCCTCTCCCTCCCTCTCTGGCTTCCCAGACTCAATTATACAGCAACAATGACATTCTCCACCTGGTCTTTCCTGGCAGAAGTCTCTTGAGATAACGTATTTCAGTGGCAGACCCTGAAGGGATGACCTGTGAACCCAAGAAGCAATGGGCCCTGGCCACCTCTGGCCAGTTCAGGCAAAGGCAAAGAGAGGATACACCATGAAGTCTGAGGAAAACCCCAAATAACTAGATAGCCTCTGAAATTAGCATCTGGACAAGCCCCCCACCCCACCCTGCTTGCTGATAATTTCTTATGCCAATTGAATGATCAGTGTGGAGATCTCTCCAAGGACCGTGATTCCTGAGATGCAAAGGAAGTTTTTACCACCAATTGGTCCCTAGCCCTTCAAATTGAAGAAAAGCCATAATCAACAGGAGAAAAAACACCCAAGTGTTTTTGGTTTTTTTTTCTTCTTCAAGTAAATGAAAGTTTGGTTTATCTTATCTCTGAATTATAGGATAATGGGATTTGAAGTCAATAGACCCAGGTTCAAACACTGGCTCTGCCACTTACTGTCTTTATAATTTGAAGCAACTTTATGCTACTCCAGGGACGTTCAGATTTTTGCTAAAATATCCCTCTGTGTAAAGCATGGTGCCAGTCTGGAATAAGGTCCGGACACCTTTAGACTCACAGTGGAGTGGCTGCACATATGGCAGCCACGATTGATGACCAGGTCAACAGTCAGACTACTTCACTCGTCCATAAGTTTGTCTGGTAGAGCTAACTTAGAGCCTGGTCATTAGGGAGAAATGGTGAGGGTGTGGGCCACTCCAGCCCTGTCAGTGTTCAAAAGATGTCCCATTAGTCTCCCACCCCTCAGTGCAGTGGGAGCGGGAGAGGGTCCCTGGGCTAGCCCACCTCGTTCTAGCCTTTCCGTCTGCTCCTGATCCCTTACCGTTGGGAATCCTTGAGCAACCGTGGCCCTCTTTCTAGCCCTTTGATGCCTCTCTGGATGAGAAGGAGCAGTAACAAAGGCTTCTTTCAGCTCCGACATCGTCACCTTCTCATCGGGCTAGCAGCGTCACTACCCTTCCTGTTTTGTGAGCTTCTGCTCCCAGCCTCTCTGGCTTCTACTATAACCAAGGTCCTGCTTCTCCCCTGGCCCCTCATTCTGCTGGCTAAGCATTTGTTAAGAATCCCCAGAGGGAAGGGCACCCTGAGCAGGGCTTCAGGTTCAGTCACCTGACCAAAGATGGCATGACGTTTGGCTGTCACGAGAACCCATCAGAGACTGAACTAAGTGAACTTCTATTTCCATATCTCATTCTCTTGATGAGAACACAGCCATAACTCTGCAGAGAATAAACATACACAGTCTAATCTTTCTCCTCACTCAGACAGTTTGTTGAAATTGGTGAAATGATGCAGACCCCACAGAAATGGTTTGATAAGAGTTGCAAGCCTGGCTTTGTTATGATTAAACAGAGGGAGTGTAACTGCGGATTCTGATAATTTTAAAAGAACCTTCTTTCTTACACTAATCCTAATATATATACATATACGTGTGTGTGTGTGTGTGTGTGTGTGTGAGAGAGAGAGAGAGAGAGAGAGAGAGATGGGAACTAGGTTCCATAGATTTTCAACGACTGATTTCAGTGGCATCGCTAGGGGGATTCAGGCGGTAACTACACCAGGTGACACTGCCACAGGGGTGAATACAAAATGACTGTCTATAAAATGTGTGTGCCATGTTTCATCAGCAAATGCTTGTTTGTTTTTTAATAAAAATAGCCCTCTACATCTTCCTAGTCAGAAATGGGGAGATGGAGGCAGCTTTCTACTCCCTTAAAGACTTACAGCATTGGAAACCCACAGGGACAGTTCTAGCCTGTCCAGGAGGGTAGCTGTGAGTCACTATGAGGCACAAACTCACTCAAAGGCCAGGAGTTTGAGTTTTTCCATGAATAATAACAACTAAAACCTTTTGCATAGCACTAGCTTCCAACAAAAAGAAACCAAACTCACAGCCGTGAGATGATCCAGACTCCTAGTGACCCCATAGGACAGAGTGCAATAGTCTGCCTCTGTGGGTGTCTGAGACTGTCAATCTTTACAGGAGTAGAAAGTCTCATCTATCTCCTGTAGTTTCGAACTTCTGACCTTGAAGTGAGCAGCCCAATGTGCAGCCCACAACATGCCACCAGGTTCCTAAGCATAGCTAACAGGGATCAACTTACCCACAAGGCTGAAACTAACGGCTACTTTAGTTGTTGGACCTTCTAATGTGCTCCAGTTAGGGCTGTCACTCTTATCCAATTACAGCGATATTTGGAACTGCACGGTTTTGTCTGAGCGGGTTCCACATTGAGCTGTGAACTGCGAGGCCAGTGGTTGGACCTCACTAGTGTCTCTGAGGGAGAAAGGTGCGGCTGCCTGCTCCAGGAAAGTGTAAAGTCTGGGGAAACCAAAGAGGGAATTCCACTCTGACCTACAGGGTTTCTATGAGTAGGTATTGACTCGCTGGCAGTGGATTCTGCAGGCCTATAGAGAAAACACTACCCCAATTGTGTGTTTAACTCATTGGATTACCAGTGGCATCATGAAAGTTCAAGCTACCTGTGCACGACTGCTACAACACAAGAATGAAGCGGAAGCAGACGTGAGTAGTTTACACATATTGGGATCTCTGGAGGTTCTTTCCCTTAGTATGAAAACCCAAACCAAACTCATTGCCATCCAGTCGGCGCTCGCTCCCAGTGAGTCTCTAGGTCAGGGTAGAGCTGCCCCTATGGGTGTCCAAGATGGTAGCTCTTCTTGTAAAGAATAGAAAACCCATCTTTGGCCCTTCCTTAGTTCAGGAGTCAGCAAACTACAGGCCACTGGCCAAATCTTGTCCATGGCTTGATTGCATGTAGGCTATGAGCTTTAAATATGCATTTACATTTCAAATTGCTGAAACAAAATCACGAGAAAGATGCGATCTTATGACACATGAAAATCGCACAAATGTCAGCGTTCATAGAAAGTTTTATTGAGACGCAGCCACGACCATTAGTTTGGGTATTATCTATGGCTGTGTTTGCCAATTGAGTTGAGCAGCACCACCAGCAAGGATGAAAATACTCACTGCCTGGTCCTTTGCCCAAAATATTTGTCGACCCCTGAAGTAGAGGGTTTTTTAAAGCCTCTACATTCACGAATACGGATGTAATTGTACACCATCTCACAGAAGGATGAACTGGGGTTCCAGGAGTGAATGGGACTTTAAGAAACGTTCTCAAGGTGAAGGAGCACAGAGCAGCAGACTTCTCACCTCCTCAAGACACAGTTCTCTTCCAGGCCGTCTAAGCAGTGGTTCTCAACCTGTGGGTCACAGCCCCTTTGGGGGTCGAACACTCTTTCACAGGGGTCGCCTGATTCATAACAGTAGCAAAATGACAGTGATGAAGTAGCAACAAAAAATAATTTTATGGTTGGGGGCCACCACAACATGAGGCACGGTATGAAAGGGTCATGGCATTAGGAAGAGTGAGAACCCCTGGTCTACAGCACCCTGCCCCTCCGAAGTTCTTTGTTCCTCTCCCACCCCCCTCCCACAGGGAAGAGCTGTTGAAATGCTCATTAAAGAAAAAGAGACTCTGAAGCGTGACATCATGTCCCTGAAGATACACGATATCATAACAGGACATGATATAATGTCCTGTGAGAAAGCAACCTCCCTGTCCAAGACGCCAGTTTCTTAGATGAGAAGTCATACTCCCTCTTGAGAATCTGCTCTGGGGAAGAAGCCCATTTTGTGTCAGATGCCCGTGGACTTCTTCCTTTGATCTCTCATTGGCGACACCTTATGAGGACTGTGTCTTCCTTGGTAATTTTGCTTTAAGGCTTTGCCTTCACTCAATCATCCTTCACAGGAAGGTCACTTTCAAATGCAGCTTCTTATATACCATTGAAGTAACGCCAGGTGAGAATTCCCAGAACTTCCTTTTTGAAAAGAAAAAAAATTCAATTCAATTTTTAATGAGAACGCTGTAGGATTATGAAACCATCTAATTCATTTAAGTGCTGTCGAATGCTTCAGAAACAATAATGTGGAGCTCTCTCCTAAGTACCAATGGAAAGGCAAGGAAAGAAGAGGTCTGCTTCTTCCTGGGGCATAATGTAGAAATTCTACGTCCCTCCTACATGGCATTTGCTTCAGACCCAAATTATGTGTGCCGTGTCCACAGGAATGAGACCCTAGTATTGATCCCAGCTGTCTTTCCCTAGGTCAGAGACGATCTGGAAAACAATGAAATGGAGGAAGCACATGAGTCTGTTGGAGGCAGACAGGGGCCTTGTCTTCTGAGTGACTTTGGCCGCTCCCCTGAAGTGGAACAAGATCGCAGCTGAAGTAAGGTAGAAATGTGTGGCCCGTCTAGTTCTGGATTCTGTGCACTGAAGAGAAGTGAATGAGTAAGTGAGCGACTGATCTGCCAAGAACCGCCCCAGGAATATCACATCCATCCCCCATCACACAGAGTACCTCATTTAATAGTCACCTTACAGACCCAGCAAGAGAGACCATAGTAACGACTACTCCCAGACTGCCGTCTATGTGTGTCCGGCCCAACACCAACAACTCCCTTAGACTTTTCTCAGTTAATGCTCATAGCTACTGTGTGGTGGTGCTTTTACCGTCAAAGAAGCTGGGGCTCACACAGGTTAATAATTCCCCCCCCCCCCCAAATGGCACAGCTGTAATTTCTAGAAACCCAAGTCTGCTCAAGTTCATTACTTCCCCACCTCCCCTCCCTGCTTCTCTAATAAAGCGAATCAGACAAAAACTTCCATTTGCGCCATTTGGGCTTCATGTGGCATAGAAGTTTCCAGAACATGAGGAGAGGTCTTAAGAAATCACCTCAGGTAGATAAACTCTAAAATGAGATCTTCTGCTTTTTGATGGTGGGCAACAGTTCTGCCCACACTTTCTGGAAGTTAATAGGTTACAAAGCCTGAAAAATGTGAATCCATTCACCAACTTATGTCCTCCTTAGGAATTTGAAGGTTTCTCCATCGCCTTAGCCATCATCCCCCAGTGACGGAATGTCTGAAAGAGTCCATGGGAAGTCACACTGCATTCAATGTGTCTGGACTGTGGGCTGCATGGAGGACTCTGGGAGAAGGCTGAACCACTGAAGCTTGCTTAGCTATTACACTTCACACTTGCTTTCTCTTCCTCCTCTCCGATGTTAATGGCTAATTTCCCTAAGGTTCTCTTTTCACCTTTAGTCACGGGTCTGTCACCACAGCTTGTAAATGGCCTTGGGCATCCTGCGTCTGTGGTGCATGTCTATGCAGCTCCTTGGAGACTCACACCAACCTTTCCCCTTGGTTGGGGTTGCTTACAACTTGTAAATCAGCACACTGACCGTAGTTAAATATTTACTGGAGGACGTTCCAAACTGTCTCAGCGCCTGTGTTAGAACGCGGTCTGGTTGTGGGGTGCTTCCAGGGCGGCTTGTGGACCAGAGAGGGGAGCCCAGTCCCATTGCAGGAATGCCATCCTGCAGGGGGAGGTCACTTTGTACTTGGAGGGCACGATCGTCCAAAATAAACAGAGGTCAAACAAAGACAGCACTGCTGTCTGACTTTTCCTCAGGAGTCCTGATGGCATGCCAACTTTTTAACACTGACGTCTCAAGAATTAGTTCGCTTGGAAACACCCATGTTCTAGCACAGGAGATAACCCTGGTCCTTTTTGAAAAGACATGCATGTTTGTACTGTTAGACCTTCCTTCTTTACAGAAGATCCCTGTGCCCACGCCTTGTCCAGTTTAGGGGTGAGAGACTAAAGAGACAAATCTTGAACTCACTCTGGCCATCATGGGGAAAGACAGGCTGGTTCTACACAGGTTTCCGTTTTTGCAAGTGATCGTCTTTAGTTTCCATAACAAAATAGCATCAAGTAGGTGGATTTAAAGGACAGAAATTTATATCTCACAATTCTGGAGGCTAAAGTTTGAATTTGCGGGGAAGGCAGGGCTATGTGCTGTCTCTGTTGGCTCTGTGTGTTGTTCTCAAACAGAACTCCTTTCCATATGACAAAGAGTCAGTCTCAACTCATAGTGACTCTTTAGGAGTAGAATAGCCCATGTGGGTTTCCGAGACTAACTCTTGGTTTCTTTTGTGGAGGGGCTGGTGGTTTTGAACTGACAACCTTGCAATTAGCAGTCCAGAGAGCAACCGGTCTGCCACTAGAACTCCGGTCATTTTTATTGTCAAGGCTCCACTCAAGGAGACATCATGTGTAGTGAAATTGGACTTGTAGTAATATAACTAGATCTGACCATGGTGATCCAAAAAAGTTTCATTTGGCTGATTTTCAAAAGGAGATCACCAGGCCTTACTTCCTAGTTCTTAGTCTAGAAGCTCTGTCGACCTTTATCCGCCATGTGTGGATCTGCTAGTATTTGAAATACTAGTGGCCTCGCTCCCAGCATCACTGCAACACACAAGCCACCAGAGTATACCAAACTGAGAGGCAGGTGGTGGGTTCAGCATCTAGGGTTTGGCACTGTTTGCTGTTCTTTGACTTGTAAACAGGTCCTACTACGTGGTTTCCTCCTTTGTGTGTGTGTGATTCTGATTCCCTAGCTTCTCCTTCTGTAAGGCACTACTCAGAAAGCATTAAGATTAGGTCCCATCCTACACCAGCATATTCTTATTGAATGAACTAATAACAAGAGAAAAATCCTGCTTCCAGCTGAGGTCACATTCACAGGGACCGGGGTTAGGACTTTGCAGGGGACATAAGTTAGTTCACAAGAAGCTCTGGTGGTGCAAGTGGTTAAGTACTTCATAACCAACCCAATGGTTGACTTTTGGAACTCATCCAAAGCTCTGTGGAAGGCAGGCCTGGTGATCGCCTGCAGTCAAGACTGCAGCTGAGAAAAATCTACTGGGCAGTTTTACTCTGTCACATGGGGTTGCTATGAATGGAAAGAGATTGGAGGGAATGCAGCAACACTTCAATCTCTACAAGTGATTTTTCTAGGCTTTAGAGCCTAAGAACTGAGCATCTTCTGGCCCAATCATTCTCTAAAACACACTGCGATTGGGTTGATTCCAACTCATCGTGAAGGTGTGCTGGTGGCTTAGTGGGAGACACTTTGAGTTGTTAGCTACAAGGTTGGTGGTTCAAACCCACCAATCACTCCAGGGAAGAAAGATGAGGCTGTCTGCTCCCTTATAGATTTAAAAGTCTTGAAAACCCAAAGGGGGTGGTTCTACTCTGTTCTAGAGGGTCAGTATGAGTTGGCCCAGCAATGAGAGGTGTTCAAAACTGGATTGAGCTGCCTTGTGAGGTAGTGAGGTGAAACGGAGACATGGAAGTTGACTTCCTGCCAGAGATCCTAAAAAGTAAACATCTGCATTGGTTGAGTAAACCAATTCCATGCATGTTTACTGAGGACTCTTCTGTGGGAACAGGAAAACAGTGCCTTTGCTCACAGCCGTTTGGCTGGATTTTGCTGTAGCTAAAAGATAAATCTCACCACTTGTGATCAAATTAGACGGCATTTCCATACCCTGCAAACCTCAGACCATCCATCAGATGCTACATGGAAAGCGTGCATGATGGAAGCGTCTGACCTCCTCTAACTTCACAAGCGGGGGAAGGAGAATCAATATCAAAAGCTCAAAGCTGAATCCTGTAACCTGGAAGTCAGGCATGCTTCCAACCTCCCGTCGGTGGCCACTTCTGAAACAAACTACTGCTGCTGGGGCACTCTCTCCTGAGCTCAAGTTCATTGCAGTGGCCACACAGAACTCAAAGGCAATGCTCATAACTGTGAGGTTTGCTAGGGAAATAACAGGTTATAATTCAAGTTCAGGAATGCTAAGGTACAGTTCTTTGATGAAGGCAGCATCTTGTCGGCAGTGGCCACAAACACGCCCACTCTGCCAAGTCTCCTGCCCAGAGAGACTCAGCATTTTCACTCCGTGGGTCTGGGAACCTCCTGCGTTGTCTCTTACTGGTATCCGGGCTCTGCTGCCACCGCTTTTTACTATCCTTTCCATCCTGGTATTATAGGTATCTCTTGGATGTAGTAGGTTCCTAGCACAGGGTTCCTGGGACCAAAGAGTATGTTCCCTTCCAAGTTCTTCTTTCTTTGTGATCGTGAGATGTCTCACTGCCTGCCTCTGGGTTGGCTTAACTTAAGCCTAGGAGGATGGTAAAACTAACTAGTCCCAGTATTAGGCTGGGCTAACTAGAGAAACAAATCCAGAGAACTCATATGTGTATAAGAGAGAGTTTTATATCCAAGAGTGATTGTATACTAAGAAAACATTCCGGCCCAGTTCAGATCAAGTCCATTAGTTTGATATTAGCCCATATGCCCAATCTTAGCCCGTATGTCCAATACAAGCCCCTAAATTCTTCAATAGACTCATAGAGCACATGCAATGATACCAAAAGCAGGAAGATCACAGGCCAGTGGGTGAAGAGTCTTGTGGAAGCATCTCAGCGCTGGCGTGGCTCTCCAGGTGGCTCCTCCAGCTCCAGGTCTCTGGCTGCCATCAGCATAGCTTCATGTGGCTTGTCCACAGAATGTGAAGCAGAGAGAGAGTGTCTTCCTCAAGGGAGGAAGACAGGAATTCCCAGAATCCTTAGGAGAAGGCCATGTCCACACAGAGACATCATTGGGCATGACCTGATTGACAGACTAGATTACACCCTTTTACTCAAGTTACCAGGAGATTATGTAACTGCCAGAGGCCACTCCGTTATTTGTATGCTCCCACCCCCACAAGGGTACTATTCATTTTATTATATTATTAGCAAGTTAGCTAATCCTCTTGTTGGGCCACAGTACCTTACATAGTCCTACCCAGGAGCTTTGGTGGCATCATGGGTTACATGTTTGGTTGCTTACTGAAAGGTCAGCAGTTCAAATCCACCAGTCACTCTTCAGGAGAAATATGAGGCTCAGAAACCCTCAGAAACCCCCAAAGGGCCATTCTGCTCCACCCTATAGGGTTTCTATGAGTCTAAATTGACTTGAAAGCAGTGATTTTGTTTGTTTGTTTGTTTTGTTTTGTGCCCAATCATTTGGTTACAAAGTCTATGGCCAGAAGGGCCATGCAATTCACTGTACCACACTCTCTCCCTGCACACACTTCTGACCTACTAACTTGGGAAAAATTAAAATAATATAAATATACAACTGAAAAGAACCTTCAAATAGAGAGGAATGGGCCTGTCCCAAGATGCACCAGGAGAAGAACAATCGGATACTCTACGGAGGGGCCCCTCATCAACTCTTTAGGGGCTAAGGTCACTGAAGTCAATGTGTTTCATTAATTAGTAACACACAGAATACTTTTTTCAAAGCACCAACTTACATGTGCAAAGAACTCATACAAAAGAGATCAAGTTATATTTTCATTTCAGAGGGCTCAAATTAAGAGGCAGGCCATAAAACCATTTGTGGGATGCAAATCATTCAACAACCGGTTTGCTGCCTGATTGGCCATTTCAAGTATTAAAAAACCAGTATACTGAAAGGTTTATTATTTAATACAGTAATACTTAAATAAGAACAATAAAAAAGATACACAAACTAGATAATGTTATAGGAAGGAGTTTTAAAATGTTAATGAAAAAATACTAACACTTGACAAAAAACCCAAAACCCTGTTATTTAAGATCTTTCCATACTGCTTATTGATTGGCATCATCACTTGCAATATTCCTCACTTTTATCTGCACATCACTCGGCTGTGTGGTTTCTCCTTTACCTTCTTTCCACTGAAGGAGCAGGGTCCCATTCCTTGAGAGGTCGGCCAATTAGACAAGAGTCGTGGTGTTTGATATACTAGAAACAGGTAACTTCTCTGAATATATTATGTTCATCTTTGAAGATCCCCTTACCGCTTCTCCTGAAATTATAGCAATTGTTCTGACAATATTTTTAGCTCTTTGAACACTTTCTGGAATTGCATAATTCGCTTATACCAGCGGTTCTCAGCCTTCCTCATGCCGTGACCCTTTCATACAGTTCCTCACGTTGTGGTGACTCCCAACCATAAAATGATTTCCGTTGCTACTTCATCACT
>NW_022103904.1:982747-991547 GCF_000313985.2 Echinops telfairi
CTAAGATGCTTACACATTCACTGACTCAGCTTTCCTCCGCAGTCGGCATCATCGCATCTGTTTTGTGAGATGGAGGAGGACTTTGTGGATTGATGTTGGATATATGGGTTAATGAGTTAATGGGTTAATGGGCTTGGGCAGCACTGGGTTGGGATGTTTTATTGATGTGCACTTAACCTTTATATAAAACTCTCTCTTATACCTGAATTTCTTTGGATTTGTTTCTCTAATATACCCACACTAACACAGTGACCCTACTGAGGTCTTAGAGATATGGGTGGGAAATCTTCCAGTATCAGAGTAGCATGCAAACCATCACAGTATGACAAATTGATGAATGGTGGAAGGCTATAATAGACCATGAATAAGGTTGAGTAAATGACACACAAATCTCTCTCAGCTGGGGAGCTGACATCCCAGATTCCAGACCACTGAAGTATGAGTCATCATGAGGTTTTAAATTTTTCTTATCAAAATCTAAAACATAGACACAACAGCTCTTTGGTTACTTATGACTTTTAGAAATATCACTAAATAATTTGGTAAATGATGATCTAGGCACTCTTGACCCAAAATGTCTACTCCTCAGACATATTTGATTCCATCAGAAAGCATAAAGACTTTCATAACCTAGTTCATGACCTTCTAAGGTAGCAAAGGTAGGCCATCGCTCAAGTCTCTGGACAAGGTCTAGTTTAAGGCTGATGTCTCTTTTATTTGAGACTTGCATGCAGGGAATAGGGGCTTGAGCCCCATGAATATGAAAATGACAAGGCACTTTGAAAACTAGCAGGTCAACTGATTGGAGTAAGAACTATAGAGAAAGAGAAGAAGGTGCTCAAATTAAGAAAATTGATTTTAAGCCAGAGGATTTCAACTGGCTTAAAGGATTCCTTGAAAAGCCTTCATAAAGAGGAATCTAAGGGTCAAACAGGGGCCCTGAGACAGCCAGGTGTTCTTGCAGGGAAAAAAAAAATCCACAAAGCATTTGTATTGTTAGTACTCACCAAAAAAAAAAAAAAAAGCTATGGAAGGTAAAAGAGTCCCTTGAGCAAACCCTGGGCCTTATAAGAACAGAGATACACATTCAAGTGGCTGTGCCAAATTAACTGATTCTCAGGAATGAGAAATCAGAAACTCTTCAAGGGAACAAGAGGAGAGTAAAGGGAAATGCTGTCCCCTTTATTGGATGAGAAAAGGAAAGGAATAGGAGATGATCCCATCCACCCGCTCCACACATACACAAAAGGCTGGCGCTATGGGAGGCTCCTTTAGTCTGTTTCTGGTCCACGGCTGGTGAGGCAAGAAGTCCAAGGTGACCCCAAGTAGTGCCATGGGGTAAAGTTCTTCCAGAATGGATTTTTGTCAGCACCACAGAGGAGGCAGCAGAAGGCAAACACACTTGTGTGCAAATCCCAACAGGCCCAAAGTGGGGATATATGACCAACCCTGGTGGTGGCTACGCCATGAAACACAGATCAATGGGAATTTCTAATAAACAAGGGATTTCAAAATTTACGTTTTTTTGGGTTTTTTTGAGCCTAATGTTGCCACCTTCCCTGGGTTCCCCTGGAAAATTGAAAAATCTGTGCCTGGAGCCAGTGCTACACACTCTTTTATAAATCTCTCCTGATAAAGAAAGTGGTCGTAGGAGCTGCCGCTCAAGTGGTTGTAACCTCAGGTTTGCTGCCTCCTTTATAGAGGTGTTTTGATATCACTCAACATGCAGAGACCACCCAACATGCAGAAGAGCAAGAATAGCTGTGAGACCAACGACTGCATGTGTGGAGGAACTCTTGATTTCTGTTCCCATTAGACTACGACATTAAGGGGCTGGCTAAAAGGATCTCTGTTTTACAGTCCCTGGAAGTAACACCCAAACAGATCAAGTGTGAGTATCTGGAACCCAAGCCCTGAGAGACAGCCCCCTCCCAGTGCCATCTATGTTCTTTGCATTATACAGACATAATGAAAGAATGCTCCATTTCCAGAAACTGGGTCTGAACTGCCTCTAACTATTTCTTAACAACTTCTAGCAATGAGGTTTCCGGCCAGAGACCAAGATGCCTTGAAGTTGGAGGAAATGTGAAGAAGCCCAGGAGAGCTGTTAAGAGCTGACAAGCAATGGAAAGGTGTCAAAATGACAAATGCTGTTGTGCCCCAGGCACCAGCATTTCCCTCTGGGGAACAATCTAATGAAATAAAACTTCCACCTTCCTCATCTGGGTCATGGCTGTTAGCCTGACATCTCCCTGAGAGATGAGTCCTTTCACAGGTCCTGAGGGCCCATCATCTCATGGGACACTCCCCCCAGGGCTTGACTGTCTGCCAACCTCCCTTTTCATCAGTTCCCACCAGAGCCTCCAGCAGTCAAAGGAATTGAGAGCATTGTGCCTGAACTATGCAAGAGTACCAACTGAATTGATGTGCCCAAGTGTGGGTGCTGGAGGTGAGAGAAGGGAGGGGAACTGGGATATCTGATCTTACTGCATTATTATTTCGATAGCCCAAAGCAAAGGGTTGTGTGCTGTAGAGTCTTTGATCTTATTTAAACCTTTGGTAATCCATCTTGTGTCTTGAAATCACCACCCCAGAGAGAGTCCGTTTTCATTTCAACTCCAGCATTTGTGGAACAGGGTGAAGGGAAGGGAGCGAGAGCGAGAGAAGGGGAGTGTGTATTTAAAGTCAGGCTGATCCTAGGCACAGCCTCCTTCCCACCCCCACAAAGCTCCCCACCACTCTCTCTAAAAGCCTTTTTGCATGAGCAATCCATACAAATTCAATTTGGGACTCTCAATAGGATGGTCACATAGGACCAATGGGAAGGCCGGGTAAAAGGAAGTGCATGCATCACCTTCAGCAGCACTTCGGTGGACAACATTATGATGGCAGCCAGGGGTGGAAGGGCAGGACTAACCATGGTGCCAATAGCTTCGGAGGTGCTCTGGTCACACCTGGAACAGTGGGTACATTTTGGAAGAACTAGATGAAGTCATCCGCAGCCCAGAAACAAGAAGGCAATTGTGGCAGGGAAGCTAATGATAAGATACTGCGAATGCTGGGGGAGCACAAAGCCATACTTGGAAAGTAGTCTGTTTGAGTCCACCTGAGTAAACCCAACAGAAAAATTTTATACAAATATATATATACATACATATATATGACACACACACACACATACATATATATATGTACAAATAAATATATATACATATATATATTTGTGTGTGTGTATATATATATATGTATTTGTACATATATTTGTGTGTGTGTATATATATATGTATTTGTACATATATATATGTACACACACAAATATATATATATGTATATATATATTTATTTGTACATATATATATGTATGTGTGTGTGTGTGTGTCATTGCTCTGTGTGGATACAGACCTCCAGTTTAGGAAATAGCTTGTCCCGGAGACCATCTTATGTGCCCCACAGATGCACATGACAAGGGACCTGACAAGGGACCCTCCTGCAGAGGTACTCTCTGAGCAACCCTCCATGGATGCCTGGCCTCTGCCTTGTGCTGTGCTGGTCCTATTTGATTCGGGGTCACATGACAATGAAGAGGAGGAGGATGGAGAGAAGGAAGAAGAGGTGGAGGAACAGAGGAAGATCTCACCTGAGGTCTGGGCAGATACAAGCCAGGGACTCCCCTGGAACAAATGATCCAGAGTTATTCCAGAGGGGAGCCTGGTGCCTGGTCTGGCCTGGGGAGGCTGAGGGCCAGTGCGAAGAAGAAGAGCTGGCAGGGGCAGAATTTGACCCAGGGCAGTCTCCAGGCAGAGGGCAGAGCAATCACTTTCCAGCAGGGCTCCGGTAGCCACAATGGCTGCCAACCCTTGCATTCCGCACTGGGAGAGCAGCTCCTTTGCGGGTCCCTAGACTGGGATCTGGGGCTACAGCAGGCTTCCAGATTCCCTTGGCCATATTAGGGCCTGAGTGTGAGACCGCTGGGCTCTGTCTTATACCGACTGACCCAGAATCTCCAAGAGGAGGGGTCTGGGATCTCTCCACTACACCACACACACACACACACACACACGCCCACCCTGAAGATTCTGATGGGTAGATGGTAGGCAAGCTTGGCAAACCTTGATCAAAGTCGAGGATTTTCCAAATTCTTTTAGCAGCAGAACGCTTTTTGCTGTTGTTTTTGCAGAACCGGGGGGCGGCACCTGGTGAAGGGGAGGGGAGGCTTTTCCCCTAGAAGTGGAGACGGTTAAGGTCACAGCAGCGAATTTGAAAACCACTGGTTTCGTCCGATGTTCCCATCCCACGGAGGAGCAAGCAGAGGCCCGGAAAGGCTAAAATGCCTTTCCCGGGGTCACATAACAGGAAGTAGAGAGCCAGGGCCACACAGTTTGCCTCTCAGGTTCTCTGGGCACCTTTAACCAAGTCAGAAATCCAGGTAGGAGAAATGGCAAGCGGTGGCTCGGGGCAGTTCAGGAATTGAGCTCAGGGTTTTAATCGCCCTGTCCGTTCTCGCTAAATCTCACTAGTTTATAGCACACCAGTATCTGGACATGGAGGGCCAAGGCTGTGTCAGAACAAAATCTACAGGAGGCTCAATACACAGGGGACCTCCTCGCAGTGAGAAAAGCATCAATGCGGTGTCCAAGCAATAAAGGAGCAGCCGAGCGCCCCTCCTGAAGGTGCCTAACTTTGAAGTGAAACTGCCCAGTTTCCTTCACTAGCCCGCGGAGACTTGGATTAAGTGTGAAAAAAGGGGAGTGGGGTGTGGGGTGTGGAGAAGGGGGGAAGAATAAGATAGAGGTTTGCTTCTATTTTTCCAACCCATTTCACTCCAAGAGAAAAGTCACCCAGTTGACTTGTGCAGACTTGTTAGCCCCTCGGAGACCAGATCTGTTTACGGAACTCTTCGCGGGCTTCTCTGCAGACGTGTGGATGCAGCTGGATCAAGGTTAAGTAGTTGAGGATTACTGTCTACAAAATGGTGCTCCAATGAATGGATACCTGATCAAAGAGCTGGGGTGTAGCGCAGGATTTGTGGGGTGGGCACACGTCCTTGTCCCTTCCACCAAAGTTAATCTCTCTCCCTCTCTCTCTCTCTCAAGGGGAGAGACTCCAGGGATAAAAATCGGATCTCCTGTGCATAAAATAATAAGAGACAGGCAGAGACAGATGGAAAGAGAGGTGTGAGGGAGGGGGAGGAAGGAAGGGAGAGATTTTTTTTAAAGCATTTAGTTTCCTATGTTTATGAAGGAAGAGAAAAATAGTGAAATGGATGAGTACTTTGGTGTCTACAGAGAGTTTATCTCTTCAGCCTGTTAGACAAGTTGAGTCCGGTTCAGGAGACTCCATGAATGTCAGCATTCGAATTGTGCTGCAAATGTCTCTTCAATGATTGCTTTGTCGGAAGTAGCTCTCAGAGAGAACAAGCGTATGTTTGGACTGGAACATCCAGTTCTTTAAGGTCCTCCCTGGCCGCTGCCTCATGATGATTCCCCACAGGAGCAAGCTGGGAACATCTGGAGGCCTTGGGCCACGATGACCCCTGGGAACTGCCCCAGCCCAACAGGTTTGCTTCCTTCTGGGAGCCAAGCATTGGGTGTCCCCAGGCAGCAGGGACCATGTACCATCCAGCACGTCCCTCCGCATGCTCTGGCTCATCCTCTCAGGTGTGGGGTCCTCCACCTGCACTGACTTGGTTGTACAGGGTCCTGCCATCCACGCCCCACTGCACATCTCTCTCAGTGAAGGCATCAAGAGGAGTGACTACGTTAGAAAGACTCTTGGGGGCAAAATGCCCTCAAACTCTCATAATCCAAAACAGCTGCTCCCAGCGCCTCACCACGAAAACACCCTGGAAGAGCAGGGAAGACCGAAAGCGCTCTTTCTAAGACCCACAAATGAGAGACAGATAAGACCCATTTCAGGATGTTTCCACAAAGCCAGGAAAAACTCACACCGTTTTAAAACGAATGAAACACCAGTCAATCAAATAAAAACCCACTGCTATCTAGGCAATTCCAACTCATAGTGACCCACAGGGTATCCAAGGCTGTAATCTTTACAGGAGTAGGCAGCCACATTGTTCTCCCGCAGAATGGCTTGTGAGTTTGGACTGACGACCTTTTAGTTAGTATCCAAAGTCGTTAATCTAATGGACTAAACAAACAAATACAAAAAACAAAGCAAAAACTAAAACTCAACCAAACCCACAGTTAGGGAGTCAATGAAAACTCCTAGCAACCTTGGGGGACACCGGGCTGCCACCTTCTAATTAGCAACCCCTTACCAGATGTGAGTTTCCAATTTGAACTGCTGGTACCATGTGTGCCTTTCAAGTGCACATACTCAATGCGGGTCAGGTTGAGTCCACCTCATTGTGACCCTAGAGGGCAGAGTAGAACCACTCCATAAGGTGTCAAAGGCTTCATCTTTCTCCTGCAGAGCAGCTGGGCGTGGGGGTGGGGGGGTGAGGTGATGGTGTTGGGGGGCTATTGAACTGCTGACTTGGTGGTTAGCAATTCAATGCTGGACCCAGGACACTAGTAAGGCTTCTTTTGATGTGCATCCACCTGTTCTTCACAGCATCGCCAGGGCTTCGGTTTCAAGTCCACACACAGCCACTCATTACGTACAGGGACGGCTGAAGGAACAGGCTCTGCCTTTATGAGGTCCAGGCCCACAAGGAGAAATCCAAAGGGGAGAATTTTACTATTTGACTCTACGTTTTGCGGTCTACCTCTTCCACCGCTCTCGAAGGATAACAAACGCATCCCTGTTTCTGTCTTTGTTAGGTGTCAAGGTCAGGCGGTCATTAGTAAAGAGCCTTGTCGGGACAACAGGGAAGTGCTTGGTTACTAACCAAAAGGCTGGTAGTTCAAACCCACTCATTGGCTTCATGGAAGAAAGGCCTAGTAATATTTAAGCATAAGGATTGTGTCCTAGAAAAATACAATGAGGCATTTCTATTCTGTCACATAGGGTCACTGTGAGAGACATAATTCCTAATACTTAATGGAAAAAGAAACAGCACATGTTATCACCACAAATAGGCTGGGAGACTGGTGTCCCACTTCTCCCTCCTCCACTCCCCAGGCCATTCCAAGAATATGTTTGTTCTCTGCTACCTTCCATGGAGTCCTAGTGGCTCTATAGGTTAGGCTTTGAGTTGCTAACTGCAAGGTCATTGGTTCAAACCCACCAGCTGCTCCAAGGGAGAAAGATGAGGCTGTCTGCTCAGATGGAGATGTATAGCCTTGGAAACTTTATCTAGTATGGTCACTAGGAGTCAGAATTAACTCAGTGGCATTGGGTTCGGTTTGAGTTTTGTGGTACCTCCTAGCTGGTCTCCAAGCCAGAGAAATTACTGAGAATTTTCACTCTGTGTCCTTCCAAGGCTCAGTTTCTTTGTGCATTTTGTCTCTCTTGTCCAGGGTGACCTTTACCCTCCTCAGCCAACACCCACACGGCCGTCAGCCTTCGGGTGTGCATTTTAAGTGAAACCTTCCCAAACCCCTTTCCCTAACTCTCCTCTTGTCCCGTAGACACTCATTCCCACAAGCTCTTAACACCTTGGCTGCAAGGGTTTGTATGCTTCATTTCCTCCCAAGATTAGTTTTGTTCCAGGTCAATGAAAACCCATTTCAAAGTGTTGTAAACAAAACATCACATAAGGGGGAATAATCTTTTACATTGGTCTTTGGAGTAACTTGTTACAAGACCATAGATGACAACAATACCTAACTCAGAGGTGGTCTGGGAGAGGGTTAAATGTGACATATGACATACATATGTGCTAAACATTTAACATAGTAGCAGCTCAATTAATGCCTACTGTCATACTTCACCTCTTTCTAACATAACTGTTTTGGGGTTATCTCTAACCTCAAAGGGGATGATTTCCTGAATTTTCAGAGGGGTACCATTTAGAATATAGATTACTAATCAATCCAATTAAAGCAGAGGCGCTTCCTGCCTTTCCCAGCCTCTTGTTGGAAGTCTGACAACAAGCCTCTTAATGTATGCTATTTGGAATCCGATGAAAGTGCTCACCGTGCAATCGGTGAGTGTTATGCCAGCAAACTCTGAGTTTTTGATGAAGAGTCATCATCACTTGGCCATTTCAGTCTTTAAAAATAGAAAAAGCATAAACTAAGATACAGGGCCAAAACTTAACAAAAAGAGCCATCAACACCATCACATCTTAAAAAATATATTTGAGGTCAAATATTTTATGTTCCCCCTATCAGTTCTTTCCACACTACCCATCCTTCAGCTCTGTAATATCCTGGTCTGGGCAAGTCACACAAGAGTCAAGGTAATACTTGTATATCAGAGATACATGATCATAGTTAAAAGTCCGTTGGCCAAACAGAGGCCAGCTGTGACTCTCTGAGTCTCACTAGGTAAATTGACTACCCCTCCCATACCAGTCTGGAAGTTAAATATGACTTTCACTGTATCATTTACACAAAGTTTAGAAGTGATAATTGCCTGACTGCCTTTTTTAGAGTGTGTGTATACGTTTATGCACACAATGAATTATTGGCTACATTGGAATGGACTCCAAAATATGATTCTATTTGAAGAGTTCCTGTCATTTAGTAAAGTACATTTTAATTAACCTCAATACATTTATTAAATGCCTAATTATGTGGTTGTTCAAACCCGCTAGCTATTCCAAGGGAAAAAGATGAGGCTGTCTGCTTCTGTAAAGATGATTGTCCCAGAAAACCTATGGAGCAATCCTATTCTCTCCTAAGGCTCCTGCGGAGTCAGAATCAACTGAACATCCGTGGGTTTAGTTTTTAAG
>NW_022103904.1:992328-1000896 GCF_000313985.2 Echinops telfairi
GGGAGGGGGGAGCAGGAAGGGAGGGAAAAATGAGGAGCTGATACCAAGAGCTCAGTAGAAGGCAAATGTTTTGAGAATGATGAGGGAAACAAACATATAAAACTGCTTGACACAATGGATGTATGTGTGGATTGTGATAAGAGTTGTACAAGCCCCCGATAAAATGATTTAATTATTTAAAAAAA
Source organism: Echinops telfairi (assembly GCF_000313985.2). Lineage (NCBI taxonomy): Eukaryota > Metazoa > Chordata > Mammalia > Afrosoricida > Tenrecidae > Echinops > Echinops telfairi. Next base: position 992,514 of record NW_022103904.1, read on the forward strand.
TGATGATGGCAGCAATTATGCTTGAGCTAATGGAACTATGGTTTGTAATAATATCTGTAAGAGCTACCAATTAAATGTTTTAAAAAGAAATAGATTTTAATTCTAATTCTAATAAATCAAATAGAAAATCTATTTATAACTCAAAGCAACACATTATGCTAGGTCTCAAAGCTAATGAAAATTGAGAGAAGACATTTTTAGGATTTTAAAATGCTTATTATTTTGTTGAAAATGTTTCAACAAATGATGCTCAGTGAATGAATGTTCCTTAGTGATGTTCCTTAGTTGACTGAAGATTCTTGTAGCATAGATTGTGTTGTTGACACCTCTCTTAATAATGCTTTTGAAGCTCGACTTATGATTTTTGTTTGATTTGTGGCTAGTTAGTACTTCAAAATTATGTCTGCTGATAAACCAGATTCCTGGGACTTATTGAGGGATTCTTTTTAACACCCTTTCATTCTGCTAAGAGCCCTGAATAAAGCAGCCAAGTAACATAATCACGAATTGGAGAGGAGAAGTGTCAGCACTGCTATACGCCATTAAAGGAGCCCTGATCAGGCTACAGGAGCCCTGGTGGCATAGTAGTTGCATGTTAGGCTGCATGGTTGGCAGTTCGAAACCACAAGTGATTCCAAGGGAGAAAGAATGGCATTTCTACTCCTGTAAACAGTTACAATCTCAGAAACCCACAGGGGCTCCCTATGTGTCAGCACTGACTCGGTGGTAGTGAACTTGGATCAAGGTATGGATTAGACATTGAACCACTGAACCCAGTGCCTGCCCAGTGGTTCAAACCCATCAAACACGATGTGAGAGAAAGATAAAATTGCCTGCTCCTGCACTTTTGCAATCTTGTAAATCTTATATAGGATTGTTAGGAGTTAGAATGGCAATCAGTTTGATAGGTTTTATAAGCTACTTGTTTCTTGCTCAGGATGGATGCACAGTGTCATGGGTCGTTTCAACCATTCTACAATAGACTCCAGTGTAATAAACATAATTCAAAGCTTTCATGCAAAATAAAGATTACCTGACTACTGCTCGTTCCTAAAACTGGTAGTCAATAGATTTTTAAAAAAACAAGAGTAAGAGATTGGTCTGGAAATTCTGGACTTTAATATTCTGTTCTAGTCTGCGACAACTGAGGGGTAGCTCAGAGATCTTAGATGAGGTGATCTGTGATCTTAGATCTCAGATTAGATGTCTTAGCTCAGTGGTTCTCAACCTGTGAGTCACGACCCCTTTGGGGGTCGAATGCCCCTTTCCCAGGGGTTGCCTAATTCATAACAGTAGCAAATTACAGTGACAAAGTATATTAAAAAAATAATTTTATGGTTGGTGGGGCTCACCACCACATGAGGAACTGTATGAAAGGGTGGTGACATGAGCAAAGTTCAGAACCACTGTCCTAGGTGCTGTCTCAGGCAGTATGCTGTGTGAACTCACCTGCAGCTATGACAGCAGGGACATTGTCATCTGCCCTTTTCTCTGTCATCACACAGGCACTGGATTCTTGGCCAAGCAGCTCAGACCCTGAGGAATAAGGTCATGCTCCCCCCCACCCTGTTTCTTCCTTTCACTGTTTGAAAATGGAAATGAGTAAAAATCTAGTATGGAAGAGAGTCCCTGAATGATGCAAATAGTGAATGGGTTCATCTGTGAACCCAAAGTTTGGTGGTTCAAGTTCATTCAAAAATGCCTCAGAAGAAAGGTTTGCAATCTACTGTAAAGAAACTAGTCATTGAAATCCCTGGGGAACACAGTTCTACTCTGACACGTGCAGGGTGGCCATGAGTCGGAATCTACTTCACAGCCAAGGGAGTGCCAAACAATGCTCCTTTGCTTTTCATTTCCTACAGTGACTGAGTTCCACACAAAATCTCCAGCACCCTTAACTTTCAGTGCATAAATGAAGCATAGACATGGCCCCTCTTTGACAGGGGTGGGTGAGACTATGTGATCTTTTCCCATCCTGTTAACCGGTTGGAATCTCTCCAGACTTCCTCAGGCTTCTTAGCTCCTTGGTGGTCTGTTTTGACATCTGCTTACCTTTATCTCTAATCATTATAGCTGATAGGCATTTCCCTTAGAAAAGCTGTCTAACAGATTTTTTTTTAATTCCTGTGACAACTACCAAGTAGCCATGACATTATCTTAGCATTTTGTGAGAGTGGAAGAAAGTCCCCAGAATAGGGACTGCCATGGATGTTCCCAGGCGCAATCGTCTCCTCTTGAAATCTTTTAGGTTGGCTATGATGAAAAGATGAACCTCGAGTCTCTGGGTGGTGTAAGCAGTAAGACTTGGCTGCTCGCAGAAAAGCCTGATGTTCGAATTCACCAAGAGATGCCTTCTAAAGAAGAACCTGGCATATCACCTCCTTCCCAAAGACAATGTTCTGTTCCCTGTTTTGGCCAAGTAGTGATTAGGGTCTTGAAACCTTGTGCACAGCCATCTAAATTGCAACGATTGGTCTCACCTCATCCAAAACCATGAAGAGTGAAGGAAATCCAAGAAGCATGGAAACACACATGAATCTCAGCCTCCACTACCCTGAAACCAGCAATGCTAAGCGGTGTCCAGCTACTACTGCCAAACTCTCTGAAAGGGATCATATTGGAAGGTCCTGGTAGTAGAAGAGAAACGTGGACTAAAACTCAATATAATAATAATGAGTAGACTTAGTTGACAGATAGAAACCTTGGAGACTAGGGACCTTGGTTGTTCATCATGCCTGAGACTGAACTTACCCCCATGACCATTTTCAGCCTAATAACAGAGAGGTCTACCAGATGAACAATAACACCAGGGAGGAGAGTAGTCCTGAGAATCATCAACCATCTTTGATCAAAGGGACAGCATTTGCCCAAGGAGAAAGTTCAGAATTCAGAAAGGGAGAGGAAATAAGGAAGATTAGAAATGGGAAACATGAAAAAAAGAGAAAGAAATGGAAAATATGAACAAAAAGTAGGATAAGGGATATTACATGGAGGGCATGATATCCCTTGGCAAGATATAAAAGGTATATAAATTATTCAATGGAAAACTGATTTTCTCTGTAGACCTTCATCCATGTCACAATAAAAAATTAAAACAAAATCAAAAAGGCCTAGTGATTTGCTTCCCACAAATATCAGCCATTGAGAACCCTTTGGAGTACCCGTTCTACTCTGACACAGATGGACTCTCCACCAGCCAGTGGGCGGGCCAGCACTCTCTGTAAGAACACAAGCTTTACCGCCTGAAAGACCTCTCAGCTTGAACCCATTTGTGCCCCTTAAAATAATGTAATTATGAAGAGTCACCAGAAACAAACAAAACAAACGCAGAAAAGGATCCATTGCCATCAAGTTGACTCTGACCCATGGTATCCCAACAGGATAAAGCAGAACTGCTCCCTAGGCATTCTGAGATGACAAGACAGCCTCGGCTGGATCAGTTGGCGGTTTTAAGTCACCCACCTTGAGGCCAGCAGCCCAACACTTAACTCACGGAACCACCAGGCCTTTTAAAACACCAAATGCCTTATCAGCTGTGAACTAGAGATGACAGCACCCAGCTCACAGGGTTATGGGGAAGGATGAAGAAGTGAGCTGCTCTCTCTGGGCGTGGAGTCCTTTTGCTCTCGTATTCTTCCTCCTGGGACCCCGTGGGAGCCTTGGTGGCCCAGTGAGTTACTTGGTTGTTGGGCTGCTAACTGCTGGGCTAGCAGTTCGAAACCACCAGCTGCTCTACAGCAGAACGAGGTGGCTTTCTCCTCCTGTAATGAGTTGCAGTCTCAGCAACCCACAGGGACCATTCTGCTCTGTCCTGAGGTTCGCTATGAGCCAGAATTGACTTGACGGCAGAGAAGGAGTTGTGAACAGGTGTGGGGAGAGAGTCAAAGTGCCCTGGCTCACTCCATCATGCACCTGTCAGTGCTCCTCGGTGGCTCTATCTTTAAGAAACTCTTTCTTGATTGCCTCCTTTCATCTTCCTCCATCCATCCTCCTGCAACAGAGCATCCTGTCACTGTGTCTTCACCGCCACACCTCCGCTCACATGCACCAGAGCCACCGCTCGGCCCTGCCCCGTGGAGTCTGCAGAAAGGGAAAACCCAACCTGGCCCTCCGACCCGCCTTTGAACCATCTGAGGAGAATAAGTGAAAATACACGTCAAGCCTCTTCCAATGGGTGGAGGAATTCGGTCTGTTTGAAGTCCTAGCTTGAATGAAGAAATGCGGTAGCATAGGAAAGGTGAGAGAGAATCTTTCCATTCAAATCAACTTGTAGAATTCTGCGAGTGATTTTTGAAAAGAAAGAAAGAGATATCAGAAGCCAGAGATATTACTCAGACTATTACCCAATTCCCATCAGCTCCATGCAGTGAATTAGACAGAGTCCTCCAAGGGGCAAAAAATGTACCAAGGCAATAGATTCTTAAAAAAAAAAAAAATTTTTTTTTTAGCAAATGTTTTGAGGATGAGGGCAATGAATGTACAAAGGTGCTTTACACAATTGATGTATGTATGGATTGTGATAAGAGTTGTATGAGCCCCTAATAAAATGATTAAAAATATTTTTTTCTTCTTGATATCTTTTGTGAAAATTCACATCTTAAAATGGAGAAGAATCAATCCCAGAAAATGTGATTTCCTTTCAAAGAATGGAGATTAAGTTCTGATGTAATGAAAAGCTAATGTTTGATGAGTGCTTGTCATGTTAAAATGTGGAAGACTGTGTCCTGCATCCTTTATAGCCATGATTCGGCTTCATGCTCACCATAGCGCTGCAGGTTTATTAGCCCCATTCTCCCAGTGAAGAAACGGAAGCCAAGGCAAGAACAAGTGGACTCATGCATGTGGGCTCACATGAATGATAAACAATGGAGCTAACAGGTGAAGGAGGCACTCACCCGCACCTTCAAGATGCTGTCTCCTCGTCACTAAGCCACGTGCCCCCCGTCACATCGCTGCATACAAGCAAGAGATGATGGCATCACCGAGGCATAAATGAAGCACAAATACTCTCTCTAGAAAGACCACGGTTGTTTGGAGAAGGGAAGGGAAGCGCAAGCTCTTGGAAATCTTTGACTTCGTATTCGTCAGGCTGAATGCTGGATAAGAATGGGTGGTTTTGAATGTGGAATGCTGTCCGAGGTCACAGGATTAGATAACACTTGGAAAGAGAGTAACAAAACTCTTGATTGAAACCCATGTCGCTGGTTTCTTGATTCCCATTGAGCCTCACCAAGGAGAACTGATAGGAATTGAAAACTGAGTGCATTATATAGATAACTAAATCCGAAAATGCTGAAGGTAAGAGTCTCAGATCCTATATGATACAAGATTTAACAAATTCCACAAATTCCCAAAGCTGGCTAAGTGTTTTAAAAACATTTATTGATTGTAATGCACCAGATAACTGTGCTTGAGGCTATGCAGATGAAGAAAAGAAGGGGTCCTTTCCCCCCTCAAATATAACACAGCAGAGGGCAGTCAGGAAGCTCAAAATGTAAGGCTTGGTGCATTTCGGTATATATATGCAACAACAACAAACAGACCGAAAAAGCACACATACACACAAAAACAAGAAAGTAAAGGTGAAAGAACAACAGAGCTTGGGGAATAAATTATTCTGTCTAAAGTTCTCGCTAGATTTCTATGACGGAAGCAAAGGCGTTTGCTGGATGTGCAGATGGGAGAACGCACCTGAGTGAAGAGCGTTATGGAGAAATGAAACAAGGCGTGCAGTCAAAGAGATATAGAATGGTGTGGTGTGAAGGGGGCACCACTTCGTGGTTTGGATTCACTGGAGAGAAAAGCGTGAAAAGGAGACGACGATGGGAGAGATGGGGTCTGAGAGGTTGACGCTGAAGGCAGAGAAATGCGTTTAGGGGTTCCTAGAATAGTTCAACTACAGGCTGAACGACGTTAGAATAGCAGGCTGTCTCCGTGAAGTGGAAGAGGAGAGAGCACAGTTCTGCGAGACGATCAGGAGTGCACATCAGCAGTGAACAAAGCTAACTGCCTAAGTGAAGGAGGAAGGGAAAGGTCTTGTCTGCAGGGTCGCTGGAGGGAGGATGGTGCCAGAGGGCGATGGAGACTGCTCACGGTGACGGAGGGCGAGAGAGGCGATCTGTGAAACGCCTGCACCACCTGAAAGTGCCGCCTCCCCTCGAGAGGAGAAGGAAGATCTTGGGGCAGCAAACTTGCTCTGTCCCCAGGGAGGGCCCACACACATCCACTTTAGTGGACACAAATTGCTCGACCCTCGCTAACGCCAGTCTTCCATCCCTCTCCTCTCTGAGAGCTGGGTAACTCATGTGCCTGCGAGGAAAACAGCCCAACAAACCTTCCTGTACGTAGAAATGATGCTACTTTCAGTCCCTCAGGTGACATTCTGTAGCAATTTAGGTGACATTGTAAGGAGCACCCAAAATCCCAGAAACACACCACCCACACACCTACAGAAAGACCATCATAACATCTATTACAGAGCCATTAGAATCCCCTCTGTGAGTTATTGTGCCAAAGATCCAATAACCACTCCTTCCCTGAAAACCCCGCCTCCATTGCTTGTTATTATGAGAAGGCCTGTGTGGAACTCAATATTTGCTGAGCAATGTCAAATGCATACCGTTCACAGTTTAGTGACTGACAGCCACGCACGACGCTTACGAACGTAAGAATGCGCTGTTCTAAATGAAAGCATCGCGGGCTTATTAAGGACGTAGTTTGCCGAGGGCTTAGAACATGGCAGGCTCCATGCGAGCACGCATTCAGCTTTATCTCCTTAGTCTTTACGGCAACCACAACCAGAAGACGGAGGGACTAGTATCATTCAGGAGAGTAGGAGACGCTCAGGCTCAGGAAGGTCAGAGCCATTGCCAGCTGGACAGCTCCAAGTCCAAGCCTCAAGGCAGCACGTGAACGGCGGCAAAGCGAGCCAGGCTCCCGCTTTGTTCATGGTTCCTTCAGCCTTTTCTCCAACGTATACATAAAAACGTTTAAGACGGAGGGAAAAACTCTGAGAGGTTCCTAGTGTAGATCCAGGCCCACTCTGTCTTGTTTCTCGTTCCGTAACAGTAGCAAAATTACAGTTATGAAGTAGCAACAAAAATAATTTTATGGTTGGCGGCGGGGTGGGGGTGGGGAGGGGGACGGTCACCACAACACGAGGATCTGTATTAAAGGGTGGCGGCATCTGGAAGGTTGAGAACCACTGCCCTAAGCAAAAGAAATGAGTTTGACTTGAAGCGGGCCTCCAATCAGCACAGCTCCCTACAGATATCAGCCCCTTGCAGCTGTGGGCTTGTGGGAAGAAATCAAATTTGTCTTGTTCAATGAACCTCATTGCTGGGGACAGGGGAGACCCTCTGGTGAATGAGTAGACGGATGGCCAAAGATTGGTCATTGTGTTTGGAGTCCAGTTAATGGGTCGCTACCACTCAAGAGCCAGACATTCTTCCTACCATGGTGAAGTCTCTAGGGAGAAGACTTTCATGCTTGGCCTCTGAAGGGAAAGGTGAGGAGTTTGAGGCAAGGGACAATGGTCAGCACAGCGTCCTGCCAATTTGCTGCCTGAAATACAAATAAAAAGCTAAATTAAACCAAGCCAGACCTGCAAATGCCTCGCTAGACACTCAAATGCCCTGGCTCCAAACCTCTTGGCCTTATCTGCATTCTTGAAGTTAAACCAGCGCCACTGCAAGCAGGCTGATAGTGTGATACGAAGACGGCCAATGGGGAAGGATCGTCAGGTCTGCTCCTTGCACAAAGGGCTCCCCATCTTCTGCATGGAAAGAGATTTTTCCCTGCTGCTTTGCAAAGAGCCTTGACCTCATCCTGTCTTGCCTCACGTTTCCAAAATGCTTCCCTCAGAGGCCAAGGAAGCAGGCAAGCAGGGAGTCAGGGGATGTCTTCAGTGAGAAAGGCTGCTTTGTTGTGAAGTCCCTTTGGGTGGGGACATCTGCCAAGCTGACCACATGGAGCTAATGAACCGGAAAGAGGCGAACCAGATATCCAAACTTTTTTCAGTACCCTTGATCTTTAGAAAAGCTGTTTCTGGATAAGAGCTTTCGTCAACTCCTTACCCAGAGACCTCCAGGCGCCTAAACTCTATTCTTTACCATATGGGCCATGTAAAATAAGTAGTATCTAACACTACCTACTCTTAGTTATAAAAAAACCCAAAACCTCCGACCTTGTTTCTGAGTTACTTTGAGTCATGGTGACCCTGTATGCTATAGAGCAGGACTACCCCATAGGGCAGCGGTTCTCAACCTGTGGGTCATGACCCCTTTGGGGGGTGAACGACCCTTTCACAGGGGTCACCCAATTCATAACAGTAGCAAAATGTCAGTGATGAAGTAGCAATGAAAATAATTTTATGGTTGGGGGT
>NW_022103904.1:1001474-1007312 GCF_000313985.2 Echinops telfairi
GAGCAGACTGACACATCTTTCTCCCATGGAGAGCTGGAACCAGTGACCTTTTGGCCACCTGTCAAGGGCTTGAATCACTGCACCACCAGGAGCTGTTAACTCAGCATATGAGTCATCCAGAAGCTGAAATTCCCTCCTTTCCTGCGTGACTTGACCGTGTGGACCTCCGTCCATTCCTCCACCAAAGGAGGCCCATTGTCCATCGTTCAGCTTAGCTGCTTATCTGTTGGCATTTATAGGACTGTAGAAGGTCAATATCAGGGCAGACCTTGTCAGTGATCTGTTTTAATCTTTTCATTTTACTGAGGAGGAAAATGAGGCACAGATGAGAGAAAGTATAGACCACACGGAACCTCAAATATGAGAGTTGGGATTTCTCATCAAGTGTTTTTTCTATCATGGCTAGCTCCAGTTTAAGACATAATTGGTTTTATAGATTGAACTGTGTTCCCCAAAAGATACATTAAAATCCTAACATGGTTACCTGAAAATGTGACTCTGTTTCAAAATGAGGTCTTTGGAGTGGTTATCAGTTAGGTTGACAGGAGGTCATAGTGGAATAGAGTGAGCACTAATTCTATATGACTGGTGTCCTTATACAAAAGAGGCCAAGAGACCCCAAAGCAGGAGACTGAGGAAGGATGATGTGTGAAGCTGCCGCTGTAAACCAAGGAACACCTGGAGCTACCAGAAGGGGGCAAAGCAAGAAAGGACCCTCCCCAAGAGCAGGCAGAAAGAATATGGCCCTATTGACACCTTGAAATGTGTGGCAGTGGGTCTCTATTACTTGAAGCCATTACTTTATCATCTTCCTATTGAATGCCACCCTAGGAAATGGATGCCTTTGTTAGGAAAGGTTGGAATCAATTGTAACTGGTAAATTTAAGGACTCCTGTCATCTTCGTTCATTCATTCTCCACTCAATGTCTCCCCGTCCCTATATATCAAGGCTCAACATCTTGACCTGACATGGGACTAGAAACGATTTCATCCTGAATGCAAATTGACCAATTGGCCGTAGTCGCCTGCAGAGCTGTTTGGAGAAGTACATGGAGTGCCATAATTGATTGGCGATGCCATTCTTGAACGAAGGATTGGATAAGTGTCGATGGCCCCTCCTGGCTTGAGCATGAAGGCCTCTCCGTACTCATCTCACCTCCTTGCTCCTGTTTACACACTAGGATCCTCTGCCGGAGTCAACGTCAGACAACGTCTCACTGACCCACATCTGTGCCTGTCTCACTTCTGCTACCGAACACCCTGGTCTCCTGTGCTTTCCCGATCAGTATGCGTGCCACGATTCCCTCCAACTTCCCAGCAAAGTGAAAGGCCTCTCTCTCTAATAGCCTTCCTGATCACCAAAGCCCACACTCATACCAGTGAGTTGTGGCTGGAGGGAACACAGCGTTGAATACAGCTTTGCTCCGTGCCTAGGTTAATTCCTTTGTACTGGTCTTTTCTCCCCAACTAGGAGGGAGAGATCAGTGTGAGCACGACGACTCATTAAAAAGCCAAACCCCTTGCCATTGAGTCAGTTCTGGCTCTATAGCCCAGGCTGGAACTGCTCCCGAGGGTTGGGGGCTGTAAAGCAGTGGTCTCAACTTTCCTAATGCCGCGACCCTTTAATGCAGTTCCTCATGTAGTGGTGACCCCCCAATCATAAAATTATTTCCATTGCTACTTCATCACTGTCATTTTGCTACTGTTATGAATTGGGCAACTCCTGTGAAAGGGTCGTTCGACCCCCAAAGTGGTCTCGACCCACAGGTGGAGAACCGCTGCTGTAAATCTTTATGGGAGCTGAACACCTCCTCCTTTTCCCTTAGAGTGGCTGGTGGGTTTGAACAACTTGGCTTTCAGCTAGCAGCTCAATGTGTAACCCACTATACCACCCCCAGTATTCATTAATTGGCATTAGATGTCAATGTGAATAGATGCTAATTTCGTTTTATTTTTTAATATCCATGTACGTTTAATTACAGCGAAAAAGAAGTGAGACTCAGGGATTCCTTTACCCTTACCACCTCCATTTCTCATTCCTTCGATTTGACTGCTTTAAACTCAATTACAGTACAGTTAAGATAGAAGCAGCATTTTCTAAACACTAAACTCAAGCATATGACTAAGCAAGTTACTACAATGCAACTGGAAAATGAATGAAGAATACTGCAGAGCTACCGATGCTTTTGAGTTATGGTATCGGTGGAGAATATTGCATATGCCATGGACTTCCAGAAGAAGAAAGAAATCTGTCTTGGGAGAAGTGTAGCCAGAAGAGTCCTTAGAAATGAGGGTGGTGAGACCTCATCTCATGTACTTTGAAAATGTTACAAAAAAGTTATGGAGAAAGACATCGTGCATAGTTAAGTATAGGTCCATGAAAATTAAGAAAAGCCTTAACAAATAGTTACAATTGTTACAATTGACACAGTGGTTACAACGATGGGCTCTTTCTATTGTGTATAGGGTCACTGTAAGCCAGCAGTGATGTCAGGGTACCAAAAAGAAAACAAATGTATGATTTTGATAACATCGTACCTAATAACAATTACATGAGGCCTCAGTAACTCAAGGGTCCTAAGACTGTTAAGAGTTCCAAGTACATCCCTAACTCCTCCCAGCTCCAGCTAAGCAGATGTTAGCTGTCATTTGTTCCAGAATTCTGCTGTCAAAACTTAGGAAGGAAGTCAGATATAGATAATACCCCACAGATTTTTGCTTTAACTCTTTGTGTAGAAAAATAGCCAAAAATGTTCGTAATTTGTTCCACTTATCAAAATCCGACGTTTTTTCCTTACCAAAAAGAAAACACAGGAATTATTACCTCTAGTATTATTATGTATAAAAATAATACTAAAATTGTGTATTGCTTATATAGTTACTACCTTTAAGAAACTCAAGAAATCTGTGTTAGGGACTGGGGCAAGTAAAAGAATGAAAATACAGGATATTTTACCAGTACAAAGGTCTACTCACATATTTCCCCAGTTTCTGTGTGGGAGGCATGTTACTGCTTATTTACCAGTGCCGTTGAGTGGTAGACTTTGATGCCCTTTCCTCTTCGTCACCCAACTCCTCCCCCAATCACATCCCTGCACTTTTCACTATAAGTGCCAGTCACACCAAAATCTTTGGGTTGGTTCCATAGGCACCACCTATGTACCACGAGGCAAATTGGGAGACCCCCTCAACTAAGCCATGCTAAATCACCCTGAGTCTAGGAGGCTTTGCCTGACAAACGCTCAGCTTTTCAGAGGGTTATGCTTGTTTGTTTTCAGCAACAAACCAGTAGGCACGGAGTCAATTCTGAGGAGAATTACTCCACAACCTTTCCAAAGTTGTGATGTTTACTGAAGCAAACCATGTGGACTTTCTCCCGAGGTGCCTCTGAGTGGGGTAGAAATGCAAACTTCTTGGTCCATCAAGCACTTAATCATATCTGTTTAGCCTCTCGAAATAATGAATAGCTTTGGCATTTGTTAACTCTCAAAACAGCTTTCTAAAGTGTGTTTGCTGAAATACCTTGGGAATGAAAAGATGGGGGTGAGGGTGGGGACACAACGTTAACTTGGGCCAATAAGAAAAAGGAAACTGAGCGTTAAAAAAATTTTTTTTGAATGCTAAAAAATGTGATTTAACAACCCAATTTCTTAGTTTTTGTTTGTTTGTTTCTCAAAGTCTGACGAAATTTCAAAAATAAATATTCATGCAATCAAGAGATCTTCTTGAATCAAGTGAGACCACTCGAAGCACAACTAAGCAAAACAAATAAAATCAAAAGCCGCGCCCCCCCCAACCCACCTTTTTTTAAAAGGCTGTATTTTCTGCCCAAGCCTAAGAAGGACATGAGATCCAAAGAGGACAGTCCTTTAAAATGAAAGAAGTTTAGTTTGAAGAAAAATGCAGCACTTGCCTGATTGGCTCATACTGTCTCCGACAGGTCAAAGCTCCAGCAGGGTCTGGCCCCCGGGGTCCACCGTTCTAGGGGCCAATGGCTATTTCCCAAAGGAGAAAAGGCATCCGGGACAGACAGGCCATGTGTGTTTCCCACGGCCCCTCCCTTTCTCCACTCTGACTCTCTCCTCCTGGGGGGCCTCAAATGTCTGGAGCCTCCCTCCCAGGGTCAAGTCTGGTTGGAGTCTGGGAGCCTGCATACAGTGTTTGTGGAGCCAAAGTGGAGATTAAGTCATGTTTTAGAGGTGACCTCTGTCCCTCCTTTCTGCAGGAATCCCCTCCCCTCTGGACCTTGCTCCCTACCTGGGTGCTTGTTGTTCTGGAAGAACCTCTCCTATGCAACACAAGGCCCAACATTGCTCCTGCACACCCACCTTCACCTCCAGCCACCTCCCCACCCGCCCCCAGGGACTGCCTTCTCCTGAAATGGACCTGGTCTTTGTTGTTCTAATTCAATTATCTCAGCCTCAGGGACCGAAAGGACTGTCCCCAGTAGCCCTGGCTGGAAAGGCACGTCGTCGTATAATCCCTGTTATCAAGAGGCTTGTCATTTAGCATGTAGATCAACTAATTCTTTCGATACCAGGGGAGCAATTGTGCATCTTAATATTGATTTTTGTGGCGATACAATCGCCTGCATTCCTGAGTCAGACTCACTTACTGAAGCTAAAAGGTTCCACTTACTATATTATGAAACCACCCTCATGCCCCACCCTGCCACATACTCCATCCCAATTGAATGGTACACGGCTGGACAAGTCTGAAGGGCTTTGTGTTTTTCCACTGGGTCTGATTTCAGAATGGGCATCCACTCGAGGAGGGGAATCTGACTATGTTAAGACAGTGCTTGTGTTTGAGGAGGTTAGTCAGGGTATATTCCCGCTACCCGCCCCCCCAACCCTCTGGGCTCTCCACACTTGTCCACTCACTAACCCTAACCTTTGGGGTACAGTGATATTGGACTATTCAATCAATGGGACTGGCTTGAAGGGGTTAAGCTTTCAACTGTGTGGGGACCGTTTTCTTTTCAGATGCCCTTTCAGGGGAAGTAGAAAGCAGAGATAGATGAAGCTGAGCAATAGCATTAAGAAAATATGCTGCTTTCTCAAAGGGACAGATATGAGTTGAGATTTGTGGTAGGCAGAGGAGCTGATTCTATATTATGAAGAGGGAGGAGGGCAAAGGAAAGTAGCAGCCAAGAGGCCAGATATACAAATTGTTTTCTCAGGAAGTTCAATGATCTGAAGACTGAGCTTTCTACTCTTATAAACAGTTACCGCCTTGGAAACCCACAAGGGGTTGCAGAGTCAGCATTGACTCGATGGCCCTGAGTCTGGTTTCATAAAACCTCGATGTGTGACATGAAGCATACTACCATGTACTGCAATAACAGTCACAGTCATTACTTGCATTTTATTGAGAGCATACTATGTTCTAGGCAGTAAGGTCTTCTAAGTTCTTTGCATACATTATTCTACTTTTTCTTCCGAACAAGCTTGTGAGACATATTTTATGAATTATTCTCATTTAACAGATAAGGCTCAGAGAAATCAGATGGTTTGCTCAAGGTCACGGGTTGCCTGCTTAGCTCCTGAACTTGAAGTCCTACTTGGTAAGCTGTTCTTATGCTTCTGCTGGCTGGTAAGGGGTCCGTTCATTAATTCCATTACTTGTTCCTTCATTTTAAGATGGTGATTCATCTTCAGGGGAGTGAGGTATGAAAAAAGAAATGCTTATCAAAGAAGGCTCTGCCCACTCCTGTCGAGAGAAGAGTCCAGTGCGGCAGGAATGCTAGGCCAGGGTTTGTCTTCCCATGGGAGTCAAGGCAGCTTTCAAAGAGGGATTAGGATATCAGTTGTTTCCGTTTCTGTTGGAGAAATCTGT
>NW_022103904.1:1011216-1018969 GCF_000313985.2 Echinops telfairi
TATTACATTTTAACCTAATTACATCTGCCATAATGAAGTTACAACACTCTCTGGCTGATAGCAAGGCTATGCACATGGTCAGAGGGGATTCACCAGAGGCTTAATCCATGCAGGGACTCCAAACGGATTCTGGGTTCCCACTGACCTCTGCAGGTTTCTGCAAATTGGGTGTTCACAGTATAAGCTCTGATCCCATTCCCTCCTTCGGATCTGGATTTTATTATTTATCACCCTTGAATCACATAGGCTAGTGAGCTTCTTCCATGTGGAATTAGTTGATGCCTCACTAAGATGTGTGCTTGTTTGAAGACAAGCTTTTAAGGCCCTGGACACTATTCTTTTTGATAGCCAGACACCATCTGCCATTTCCACCACATATTGACCAGCATGATTTTGGACAAATGACGTTGGACATTATGTCTAAGAAGATTCAATGTAGTAGTAAGAACAACGAACTTCAGGCCTGTAGTGATCATGTTATATTCTTGCTATCCCACAGCTTTTAAATAACTTTCCTGTATCTACTGAGATATCCAGGTCACCCCAGCCTAGAAGTTAGAACTGAAATTATTTATCTCCTTTGCAGTTAGGGTCTGTATGTGACTGAAGAGTCAACCAGTCAAATACTCCTGGGCAAGACTTTCAGATGGGGAGTGTGGCAGGAGGGACACGGAGTGGGTTGGAGTTGCATGTTTTCTCCGTCTCAAGTTGATCATTTAACAATGTCTCCTTGAATTATTCAGTAATATTTGTTATATTTTCCCACACTATATCATTATTTTCATTCACTCTGGTTGCACCATTTCCAGTAGTTTTTTTTTGCCTTCTCACCATCACATCTTTGCTTTAGAGTAACTTTGGCCATTTGGTTTCCTATGATTTTTTTTAAAAGAAGCTTATTACTTATGGGCGATATTCCTTATTTTGTGATCTAACTGTGCATTTAGCAAATATATAACCTAAAGGAATAACTTTGGTTTAAAGTTTGACGTGTATCACAGGGTGATAGTCTTAGGGAATCTTCTTAACTAGCCCAGTAATTCTGAGCATTTCAATAACTTGAGTTTTGTTCCAAATTTCCCCCTCATTCTACAAGACGTCTAATGTGGCTCTGATTGGAATGGTCGGCAGTGGTAACCAGACTCCATTTAGTTTTTTTGGCCATGGTTCATGTGGATGATTCGACCTGTAGACCAGGTTCTTCCACGAGTCTTTGGCTTCCTTCTTCCTCTGTTATTGAAGACCAATCAAGACCAACAATCGTAGCTTAGGTGGCTGCTCACAAGCTTGTACTAGATACCAACACCACACTGGGATGCAGAACATATACTTGATGAACTACATTATGTCAATTAATTAAGCTGCCCACAAGACTATGGTCCTATGTCTTCAAATCTGTAAAACCATCTCATATTTGGTTATGTCTATGCCGGGTTCTGTGTATGTCCTATGTATTTTATTTTGTATATGCATAGACATGTATGTATCTATATACTATGTATATACACACCTTTAGAAACCTCTATCTGTGTATACATAGGTAGTCACACATCCACGTAATTGTTCGGTGCTATCCTGTCAGTTCTGACTCATAACAACCAATTTACAACAGACCTCAACACTATCCAGCCCACATCTTCTGAACAATCATTGCCGTGTTTGGTCCCATTCTTGCAGCCACCGGGTCAATCTATCTCGTGAAGGAATTCTTGTTTGCTGTACTTTACAAACGTGATATTTTCCTCCAGGGACTTATCCCTCCTAATGCCATGGCCAAAGGACATGAGATGAAATCTCCACCTTCTTGCTTCAAAGGAGCATTCTTTTGAAGAGACAGACTTGTCCTTCTTCTCGCAGCCCAAGGAACGTTTACGATTCTTTGCCAATGCCATGATTTAAATGCATCGATCCTTCTTCAGTCTTCCGTAGCCAGATTCTATCTTTCACGTGTCTACGGAGAAATTGAAGATGTTATGGCTTTGATCAAGCACGCCCTATTTCTCAAAGTGACATCTTTGCTTTTTAACATTTTAAAGAGGTAGTTTGCAGCATAGTTGCCCAATGTAATGCGACCTTTGCTGCGTCTCTGGACACTGATCGAAAAGAAATCCATGGTAACTTCAGTCTGTTTTGTGCTTCAAGTTGTCTGTGCTTTTTCACCAAGCAAGCCAAGCTGGTGATGAGTTCTCCCATCCTGATACCACATTACTTTTCATATAATCCATCTTCTTGGATTATTTGCTCAACAAACAGATTGGGTAAGTATGGTGAAAGGTTAAAACTCTGATGCACACCTTTCCTGATTTCAGCATCTCTCTCCTTATTCTGTCCAAATGGCTATGTTCAGATGCCACATGAGAATAATGAAGTGTTCTGGAATTTCCAATCTTCGTTATATTACTGAAGATTTGTTATAACCCACATAGTCAAATGCAGGTCAACAACTTTCTGTACTCTCTGATTTAAACCAAGATCTAACTGACATCAGCAATAATAGCCCTCACTCTACATCCTCTTTTGAATCCGCCTTGAATTTCTGGTAGCTCCCTGTCAATATTCTGATGAACTATCGATGAATTATATTTAGCAGGACTTTAGCAGGTGATAATAATGGTCACTCACTGCCATTGAGTTGATGCTGCCTCATTATGATGCTATAAGGCGGGTAGAACTGTCTTGTAAGGTTCCAAGACCTTACCTCTTTATGGGAGTAGAAAGCCCCATCTCTGTCTCGAGGAACAGCTAGCTAACGGTCTCAAGCAGCTGATGGTCTCAAACTCCTGGCTAGCCACCCAATATGTAACCACCACACGACCAGGGCTCTTGAGAATAATGATAATGGTAGAGAACGTCTGAACTCCGTGAAATTACCTTTCTTGGGCCTGAATGTGGATTTCTTCCAATTGGCTGTCCTAGATGAGAGAGAACCACCACCGCTGTCTGTTTACCGAACCATTTCAATTGATATCGTCAGTTCCTGAAATCTTGTTTATCAGTGCAGCTTGCGCGCCTTCCTTCAATATCACTAGTTTTGGAGCATTTGCTACTTCTTGAAATGATAGACAGTCAAACAATTTTTGGCCCTGTGACTCTATATTCCACCCATCTTCTTTTGAGGCACTGTGCATTGTTCAGTATATTGCCCATACGTCCTACAGTCCTGTAACTCAAGGTATGAATTTTTTCTTCAGTTCTTTCCGTTGAGAACTACTGACGATGGTCTTTTTTATTGGTTTTATAATTCTAGGTCTTCGCACATTTCATTACACTTTGCCTTCTCAAGCTCTCCTTTGAAATCTTGTTTGGCTCTTTTATTGCATCATGTGTTCCTTTTGCTTTAGCTAGGCTAAGTTCAAGAACAAGTTTCAGAATCTCTTCTGGCATCTACTGTCTTTGCTCCCTTCCTTCCTTCCTTTTGTAGGTGAAGCTTTACAGAGCAAATCATCATGTTGCCTTCAACAATGCATGCACATTTGGACCAACTCAGCCATTGCAGTCCCTCAGGTCCCATCGCATATCCCACTTCCTCCCTGGGTTTCCTGTTCCCACACTACCTTCTTCATAAGTCCTCTGAACACCGACCTTCTTGCTGTCCATTTGGTCTAAAAGGGCTGCTTATTCTGATGTGGAAGTGAGTTCAGTTCCAAACCTGAAGAGGAAGCACCATAATCTTAGAGGTCCCACCAATCTCTGTCCCACCAATCGGCCTGGGTTCTTTGGTGATTTTGAATTCTGTTCCACATTTTCCTTCCACTCCACCCAACACCTTCTAATGTGGCCCTTTTCAGAGTAGTAGGTGGTGGTAACCAGGCTCCATCTAATTCTTCTGGTCTCAGGATTGTGTAGGGTGCTATCGATGTGATGTGTTAGTCCATTGAACGAATTGTTTCCACGTATCTTTTCATTGTCTTCACCATTCTTCCCTCTGGGTGGGGAGACCCCAATCGTTGTACCTTAGATGGCTCTTCACGACCGTTTACGAGTCCAGTCATTAAGTGTTGCCGTTACGTGTCTTCAAGATGGTTCCGGCTCATAGCACCCTTATTTTTGGTACAGTAGGGGAAACAGTGCCCACTCCATCCCCATCCTCACCACGGTTGCTATGTTTGAGCCCACTGCTGCAGCCAATGTGTCAATCCATCTTCCCAGGGTCTTCCTCTTTTTCTCATGGCCCCTCTATTTTATCAAACATAATGTCCTTTTCTAGGGGCCGGTCTCTCCTGATTATATATCTAAAGTACTGGAAATGAAGTCTCTCTTCCTAAGGAGCATTCTTGCTGTACTTCTTCCCAGTCACTACCCACCAAATTAGGATGCAGAATATTGTCTTTGTGAATTACGTTATGCCAATTAAACTTGGCCTCTTTCTAGTTTTTTTAATGGTCTTTTTTGCTTTCTTTTTGTTTCTCCCGCCGCCCCCAATGGTTTTATTGGCACATCATTTACATATCATGCCACTGAATAGTTCAATCATTAAATCATATCAAGAGGAATTGTATAATCACCACCACATCGGTCTTCGAGCATTCCCTCCACCACCCCCACTCCCATAGTTAAATTGCCTTTAAAACGAGTTAGGCAATCACAAGCAGTTCTAGTGCTCCGTCTCCCCTCCTGGCTTCATTATTTACTCCCAAGAGCCCCTTTCCCTCCCTGTGATACCCTTGACGTTACCTGAAAACTCATCTGAGCTTCAGTCATGAGTGTTCAATACACGAAATCTATTCTTGAGATGGTCTTTCAATCAAGTGAAATATACTCCGATCATATTTTGGCTCTTGTAAAAATGTTTTTATTTTCCTTAACTTCAAGGTGAACTGGCATATGAAAAATTACCGGTCTGTTCCCCAGTTGGCCTCTTGTTCTCATGATGGTAACGTGCTTCTCCAGGATCTCTCGCCACAGATGAAGTCCAGTTCATGTTGCTGTATTCCATGCGTATAGTCACCGTCAATGCTTTTGATTTAAAAAAAAAGGCATTTGTACGACTAAGTAACCAGTACACCACCAGGGCTCCTTGAATAAGTTGTTAGTCTTACAAAATGTTCTCACATGGTTTCTGGCACCATTTCTCTTGTGAGCAGTTCTGGTGGTGTAGTGGTTATGCATTGGGCTGCTGCTAGGTCCGTGGTTTGACATCACTGCTCCACTGGAGAAAGATGTCTGTTTTTTCCTCCTCTGTAAAGAGGTACAGGCTCATAAATACACAGGGGCAGTTCTACCTTTCCCCACAGGGTCACTAGGAGTCGGCATTCACTCGATGGCAGTGGTTTTTATTTTCCTTCACCAGCGCCATATTTTTCATGCAGTTCTTCTGATTTCGTGGCAGAGGAGACAGTTATTCATGGAGACAAGCAGGCACACGTTCCGTTTCCTTCTCCTCTTCCAGACCTCCGTCCTCTGCTGCTGCAGGCAAACAGAGATCCACTGTCGTAACCTGGATGTTGTAACACGGAGAATAATACTGACCGCACCATGGACTCATTAAAAGATCAACAAGTCTGTCTTGGAAGAAGTATGGCCAGAGTGCTCCTTAAAGCAAGAATGACAAGTCTTGATCTTACGTGTTTTGGGCATGTTGTCAGGAGAGACCAGTCCCTGGAAAAAAAAGCACCAGGCTTGGTAAAGTGGAGGGGCAGCAACAAAAAAGAGGGCCCTCAACAAGATGGATTGACACAGTGGCTTCAGCAATGGGCTCACGCATAGAAACACTTGTGAGGCTGTGCCGGACTGTGCAGTGCTTCATGCTGTTGCGCGTAGGGTAGCTATGGTTTAGAACCGACCCAATGGCACCGAACGAGCAACAACACCCTTACTTTCTTGAGTGTGCTTCCTCTCCACTCCCCCCACCCCACCCCGGCAATCACCAATCTCCAGGGCAATTGTTGTCTTTATAAAGTTCCATTACATTGGGCTGTGTAAGACATGACATAATGAAAAATAATAATATAAATTATCAAGGGTTCATGAGTGAGGGTGGGTGGAAAGGGAGGGGGGAAATGAGGAGCTGATACCAAAGGCTCAAGTAGAAAGCAAATGTTTTGAGAATGATGATGGAAACAAATGTACAAATGTGCTTGACACAATGGATGGATGGATGGATTGTGATAAAAGTTGTACGAGTCCCCAATAAAGTGAATTTTTAAAAGAGGTTCCATTATACAATATATGTCATTTTGTGATTGACATTTTACTCACGATAATGTGTTCCAGATTCTTTTATATATACGGTGTTTGAGGACTCATCATTACTCTGTATGACTGTGTACCTCTCTCAGTTTTGAAATACAAAGATGGTAATTCAGAGTTTACAGGTTAGCAGAATGTCCAGTGTTGGGAAATACTGATTTATACCCTGATTTCCCTGGGTGGTGTAAATAGTTAACGAAGTTGACTGCTAATCAAAGGCCTGGAAGTACACGTCCATACCGAGGTATCTTGGAAGAAAGGTCTGGTGATCTACTTCTGAAAAATCAGCCCCTGAAAATCCAATGAAGCACAGTTCTACTTTAACACATGAGGACTGCCAAGAGGCAGATAAGCCTTGCTGTCAACTGGGTACCTCTCCCAGAATTGAGCCACAGCAAGGATAAAGTTATCTACACAGCATTACTCATCCGAACAAAAATTCAGTGGACCTTTAATTGCTTATTGTCTCACATCTCTATCAGAAAGTCCCTCCTAAGAAATCCCGTGGGTTCCGCTTGCACTCCTCGGGACCCCATGTCATCAGGGTGCGGAGGAGCAAGGCTGTGACTCAGACCCAGGGCCCTTGATAAGGGAAGCAGCTGCTAGTGCTTTGGGGATCATACCAATATATTTTCAATTTTACCCTTAGAAGCTGTCAAAAGACTTTGGCAGTAGATACAACGTGACTATATAAACTCGTGTATAAGCCACGTTTTTCAACACATTTTTATGCAGTTTTTGTGGTAAAAGTAGGTGCCTCTGCTCATATTCGGGTCGGCTTATACTCGAGTATAGATGGTGTATTCAAAATAAAAAACGGCAATTACCTATAATCTCATTTACACATCCATTGTAGGCTAATTAAGTGTTTTATTCAATGCAGTCTGCTTTTATTCATGCCATAACTGGACATAAATAGACAATAAACATTATTTACCTAAGAGAAGGCTTGGATTTTACACTTCCATTTTAATTGTAGTCTTCCAAACATACCCAATTCTTGCAGGAATTGGATAAATGTAGGGTATTTCTAAAACAACAATGATAATTCTTCACACACACACACACACCACAAACAAAGCCTACACTCAAGAACGTATTATTGGTATTTTACGCTGTGCACGTCAGCATGTCCCATTTTCAGACTTGATACAGGAGCACTACAGATGGATGGTTTAATTCATGAAAAGTTTATCAAGTTCTCTGAGAGTCTATGAAGAAAAAGTAATGCAAGAGTTTGGTCCAGGCTAAGTGGGGTAGCTTGATAGATCAAAAGTCTGCAAGAAATCAAGCTGTGGAAAAGTAATAATGTAAATAAAAATGTGATTTCCATCCAGGCTTGGCGACTGTCCTCCCTCAGGCCACCAAGGCTCTGTGCCATCAGATGCATTAATGCTGAGCCATCGGTCAGTGGGGTGGGGGATGGTGAAAAGCTTTTCTGCCTGTAGATCGGGGAGAATGACTTATAAGCCTGAGATGCATTCAGCGGATGCATCTGACATCAGTTAGCCCTTTCATGGCTGACTTATTTCATGTTTCCTAGATCTGGTTGATATAAAGTTTT
>NW_022103904.1:1019069-1020327 GCF_000313985.2 Echinops telfairi
CACACACACACACACACCACAAACAAAGCCTACACTCAAGAACGTATTATTGGTATTTTACGCTGTGCACGTCAGCATGTCCCATTTTCAGACTTGATACAGGAGCACTACAGATGGATGGTTTAATTCATGAAAAGTTTATCAAGTTCTCTGAGAGTCTATGAAGAAAAAGTAATGCAAGAGTTTGGTCCAGGCTAAGTGGGGTAGCTTGATAGATCAAAAGTCTGCAAGAAATCAAGCTGTGGAAAAGTAATAATGTAAATAAAAATGTGATTTCCATCCAGGCTTGGCGACTGTCCTCCCTCAGGCCACCAAGGCTCTGTGCCATCAGATGCATTAATGCTGAGCCATCGGTCAGTGGGGTGGGGGATGGTGAAAAGCTTTTCTGCCTGTAGATCGGGGAGAATGACTTATAAGCCTGAGATGCATTCAGCGGATGCATCTGACATCAGTTAGCCCTTTCATGGCTGACTTATTTCATGTTTCCTAGATCTGGTTGATATAAAGTTTTCAGTAATGGAATACACGCTGAGCAATAGAATCATGTCAACATTTTGTTAAATAAGCAAATTCATTTTATTGGGTGAAAATGTTGGGAACCTGGGACAGCACATCACAACCCTGCAGTGGCTGCATGTACCATTATTTGAGGGTCCTTCCTCTTCGCGCTACGTCCTCTGCACCGCCTTCTGATCCCTTGACAGACACATGCTTTCCAACCTGTCCGAGTCGGGCCTCCTCTGACGCCATGCTTACTCCTGCTTGTTTCTTCCCAAGGAAAGAGAGGGGCTGCCCTTTGGATTTCTGGGCCCATGGTAAGCAGCCAACTTCCAGAGACTGAGGACTGGTTCCATCTGTTTTTATATGGGATTGTAAACAAAAATTAGCATCATGTGCTTTCAAAAACACCTGAGGGAACAGGTGTCAAAAGCAAGTGAAAGTGCACCTGATTTGTGTCAGGATACGATATTGCCCCGGCAAATGAGCTCTCAAATTCTCTCACTGCCATCAACTCAATTCCAACTCATAGCAACCCTATCGGTCACGGTAGAACTGCCCCTGTGGGTTTCCAAGCCTATAACTCTTTACCTGACTAGCGGGCCTTGTCTTTCTCCGATGGAGTGGTTTTGAACTGCTGACCTTGCATTTAGAAGCCCAAGGAAAGTAGAGGGTACACATGATTTGTGTAAAGATACGATATCACACCTGCAAATAACTAGTCCCTTAAAAATGACATCATGAGCAGAATCATTGCTTC
>NW_022103904.1:1020757-1022712 GCF_000313985.2 Echinops telfairi
GTTACAACCTGTCCGAGTCGGGCAGATGCCAGTATGTACTATCAGTAGAACACTAATACACCAAGACAGCTCTTGTTGATAAGTGCCATCGACCCCTGTAGGTCCCCATAGGTTCTGACTCCTATATAGTGACCCCACGCACAACGAAACACTGCAGGTTCCCACACTCTCCTTGCAATCGTTCCTATGTCTGAGTGCATTGTAAGGGCCTTCTTCGTTTTCTCTGCCCCTCCACTTTACCAAGCGTGATGTTCTTCTCCATGTGCTGGTTTCTCATGACAGTATGTCAAAGCACGGAAGCCAAAGTCTTGCCCTCTGCCTCGAAAGAGGACTCAGGCTGTGCTTCTTCCAAGAGAGATTCATTTGTCCTTCTAGCAGTCTATGGGACTTTCAATATTCTCCATCACCATAATGCAAATGTGTCAATTCTTCTGTGGGCTTCCTTGTTCAATGTCCAACTTTCACATGCATATGAAGCAATGGAAAATACCAGGGCTTGGATCAGTAGCACCTGTGTCCTCAAAGTAACTTGCTTTTTAATACTCTGAAGAGGTCTCGTGCAACAGGTTAACTCAGTGCAATGCATCATTTGACTGCTGCCTCCATGACCCTTGATTACGGATCCAAGCAAGACAAAATCATTGACAACTTCAACCTTTTCTCCGTTTATCATGATATTACCTATTAGTCCAAGATTTTGGTGTTCAATACATTGAGTGGTAATTCATACTGAAAGCTGCAATCCACGATCTTCATTAGCAAGTGCCAAGCCATCGGTAAGTCCCAAGACAGGAGGTAAAAAATGTCACCGTGTCATACATGTCCCATTGGTCAAAAAAGGATTACTGAACAAGCAGAGGCCAGGAACTTCCTTAGCACCGGCTTGACCTGAGTGGACAGACAGTGGCAAAGGGGCAGGTTCCCTTCACCAGAGCAGAGCAGCTCAGAGTCAAAATGGTAGGGGCTGTGCACAAGCCACAAGAGCTGGTGTTGGATCTTTATGAGACTGCTGTGGGCGATGTGTTGAGCTTCTAATCTTAAGGTCATCCGTTTGAAACCACCAGCTGCTCTAAGGGAGAAAGAGGAGGTTTTCTATTCCTGTAAAGAGTTACGATCTCGGGGTAGTTCTACTCCGTCCTGTCGGCTCATTCTGAGCCCGAATTGACTTGACGGCGGAGATGCCTTATGGCAATGGGAGTTCTAAATAAAGTGTCTGCGGAGGTGCAGGACACCCCTCCCCTACCTTCACCCCCACCTCAGACCCAAGCTCAGTGCTTTTTGTAATACGGGCAGAGTAACTTTTGTCCTGCACAACAATGAGGAACTATCTGTAAGGCCAAATTAAAGTGAGCAGTGCTGGTCTCACAGGGTGCTCCGAGCATGGGGCAGTGCCTGAGAAGATGTTTACGAGGACTCCCAACCTCCTGATAAGCAGTGGCTGCTGACTGGATGTCAACTCATGGAGACCCCATATAGGTCAGAGTGGAACTGTGCTTCTTGGAGCTTAGAACGGCTGTGGTTTGCCCAAGGTAGAATCCTGGTTCCTTTTTCTGAAGCTCCCTGAGCGAGCTCAAACCCACCTTTGATTAGAAACTGAGCACAGGAACCCTTTCCACCAGAGACCCCATTCCCCCTATTTTCGTTGTCAGTTGCCTGTGACTCGCGGCAAACATTGCCCAGACCTGTGCCAATGTCATGATTGAAAACTGGTCCCTGTATTCAAGCTTAATTCTAGCTCTAGGCTTGTGGGAGCCCTGAATAAACTTGGAGTCTCCATATAGACTCAGCCTCCCTTGAGTTCTTTCTGACTATTGATTAGCACTGCGCAATTCTCAAGTGTGTTTAATATTTTCTTTCTTTTCAATTTAAATTTTTATCTGTTTTACTTTGTTGTTGTTGTTGTTATTTTTTAAATGATTTTTATATATGGAATACAGAATAAATACAGAGACAGA
>NW_022103904.1:1022812-1024955 GCF_000313985.2 Echinops telfairi
GGCTTGACCTGAGTGGACAGACAGTGGCAAAGGGGCAGGTTCCCTTCACCAGAGCAGAGCAGCTCAGAGTCAAAATGGTAGGGGCTGTGCACAAGCCACAAGAGCTGGTGTTGGATCTTTATGAGACTGCTGTGGGCGATGTGTTGAGCTTCTAATCTTAAGGTCATCCGTTTGAAACCACCAGCTGCTCTAAGGGAGAAAGAGGAGGTTTTCTATTCCTGTAAAGAGTTACGATCTCGGGGTAGTTCTACTCCGTCCTGTCGGCTCATTCTGAGCCCGAATTGACTTGACGGCGGAGATGCCTTATGGCAATGGGAGTTCTAAATAAAGTGTCTGCGGAGGTGCAGGACACCCCTCCCCTACCTTCACCCCCACCTCAGACCCAAGCTCAGTGCTTTTTGTAATACGGGCAGAGTAACTTTTGTCCTGCACAACAATGAGGAACTATCTGTAAGGCCAAATTAAAGTGAGCAGTGCTGGTCTCACAGGGTGCTCCGAGCATGGGGCAGTGCCTGAGAAGATGTTTACGAGGACTCCCAACCTCCTGATAAGCAGTGGCTGCTGACTGGATGTCAACTCATGGAGACCCCATATAGGTCAGAGTGGAACTGTGCTTCTTGGAGCTTAGAACGGCTGTGGTTTGCCCAAGGTAGAATCCTGGTTCCTTTTTCTGAAGCTCCCTGAGCGAGCTCAAACCCACCTTTGATTAGAAACTGAGCACAGGAACCCTTTCCACCAGAGACCCCATTCCCCCTATTTTCGTTGTCAGTTGCCTGTGACTCGCGGCAAACATTGCCCAGACCTGTGCCAATGTCATGATTGAAAACTGGTCCCTGTATTCAAGCTTAATTCTAGCTCTAGGCTTGTGGGAGCCCTGAATAAACTTGGAGTCTCCATATAGACTCAGCCTCCCTTGAGTTCTTTCTGACTATTGATTAGCACTGCGCAATTCTCAAGTGTGTTTAATATTTTCTTTCTTTTCAATTTAAATTTTTATCTGTTTTACTTTGTTGTTGTTGTTGTTATTTTTTAAATGATTTTTATATATGGAATACAGAATAAATACAGAGACAGAGACAGAAATTGGATTCATGGTTCCTTGGGGGTGTGGCAGGGGAGGTTGGGGGCAATGAGGAGCTAATAACAATGAGTACAAGAATGAACAAAATGTTCTACAACTGATTGTGGTGATGATTGTACAACTCTTCTTGATGTGGTTGAACTATTGAATTGTATTATATGTGAGTTATATGTCAGTAAAACTGTTTAGATAGATAGATAGATAGAGAGAGAGAGAGAGAGAGAGAGAGAGAACTCTTTTATCTTGGATGGTCAGATGGCCGGCTGATCTTGCAGTTGATTACTGACTACAAAATACGGAGAATGGACTTGGAGCTGCATAGCATTCTCCACTCCCCAACCGCCCAAGCTGGAATTAGAGGGATACTACTGGTAACATGCTTTGTACAGAGTCCCAACCAAAGAAAGTGCTCCAGAAGTAGCCACGACAGCTGCCATTCATCACATCGCTGCTGTTGGGTTATATGTCGCTAGGGGATGCCACAGGGCCTATGTAAGTAGTGGCAGCAGGATACATAGAGATGGTGCTTGTGGAGGGTGGAGGGGTAGAGAGCTGTCCAGAGGCAGGGTCATGATCAGAACAAGGCAGTTAGGCAGTCATCTCAAGCACCTTTGGCGGGGTGGGGGCGTGTCATTAAAAAAATCAGTTACCAAGAAAAATATTATTTTGATACAATATTAAAAAATCAAATTTAAAGCAAAATAAATACACAGTGAGTATCATAGCAAAAAAGTTTGTAGAGACAGGGTCTAATCCTCCATTTACCCTACTCCCAACCTTTTCACATCCTCCCTTTCTTGCCAGGCTTTTCAACGGGCCTGAGAGACGTTAAGAAGGATTCATTTAAATCCCGAGGAGTGATTCATCTGTCCTGGATTCCCTGTTTCCAGTTCCTATCTGTACCAGTGTACATCCTCTGGTACAGCAGGATTTGTAAGGTAGAATTGGGATCATGATAGTGGGGGGGGCGGGCAGGAAGCATTCAAGAACAAGAGGAAAGTTGTATGTTTCATCATTGCTACACTGCACCCTGACTGGCTCGTCTCTTCCCCGCGACCCTTC
>NW_022103904.1:1025461-1026526 GCF_000313985.2 Echinops telfairi
TTGACACAGTGGATGTATGTGTGGATTGTGATAAGAGTTGTACAAGCCCCCAATAAAATGATTTAATTATTAAATATATATATATTTTTAAAAACACCTGAGGAGTGCTGGTGGCATAGGCAGTCATCAGCACCAACCCACCAGCCGCTCCCGGGGACGCAGAAGTAGCAGGCTGCTTCCACAGAGACGGACCCTTGGGACTCTGGAGCTGTGCTACTCTGTCCTATGGGATCACGGTGAGTCAGAACTGATTGGAGGGCAACGTGAACTTAAAACCATGGTGATGCATCTGCAATAACTCAACAGTGCTGTGGCATATGGATATTTTTAATCTGGACAGGAACTTCAAGGAAAAATAATACATTTTTAAATTAAAAAATCTATACCACAGAAGTCACAAGAAAGAAAATGAAAAGCATCTGAAATTATAGCCCTAAGACAGGAACTTAATAAATATCTTAATGCTGTTCTTTCCAGTTTTTTAAAGCATTACGAGTATTTTCACGTTACAAAGAATCAGTCGATGGATTTTGCAACTTGCATTTTTATTTAACATTTCTGTTTCATTAGATTTTCTTCTACAATGCAATTTCTCACTGGTTACTACTCTCTTGTGTATATACTGAACACTAGATCACTTCCCATTTTTTAGCACTCGTAAAAATCTCCGAAATAAACATCCTAGCAGTTAAATAGCTTTTGCAAAGATCTGTTTATTTACTTGGTATGAATTGCTAAGAGGGGGAATTTCTAGTTAATGTTTTTAAGGTTGCCAGATTGCTTTCAACTTGCACTACTTCCAGAAGTGTGTAAGAATATCTGTTTCCCATACCCCTGACGAAGCCCTGGTGGTGACGTTGTTATAGGTCGGACTGCTTACTATAAGGTCGACAGTTTGAAGCTGCCAGCCACTTTTCGGGAGAACAATGAGGCTTTCTACTTCTATAAAAACCCACAGGGGCAGCTGCGTCCTACAAAGTCGCCATGATTTGGCATCAACTCAGTGGCAGTGGGTTTGTTTTTTATTTCGTATACCTTTGAGAATAAGGAATATAACCAATTTTT
>NW_022103904.1:1026626-1033282 GCF_000313985.2 Echinops telfairi
AAAATCGCTGCAGATTTAAATACTGAGAAATTGTAATGAACCATTTATATTGATTTGATGGTTAGTGGGGACCAATATTTTTCAGTTATTTATTTTTACTTTTCAATTGTTTAAAAATGTATATTGTCAGAGAAAGTAAGCACTGTAAGGACAGAGAGTACCATCTGTGTGCTCATTGTAAATCCCAAGTACCTGGCAACAAAATAATGTATATTTGCTACACGAAGGAAGGTGCTCAGTATTTGTGAGAGCATTTTGTCGATCGAAGGAATTAATAGATTCTAAACACTTTTCACAGTAGATCATATGCCTATAAGTCTTACCTACTTCCTTTTCTTAAAACTTATTACTAATAAGCCCATGTAATTATCCTGCATCCTTCAAGAAAAATCTAGCTTTATGACCAGACAGAGATGGCGATCAACCAGATAATGGGGAATCGAACCATGATATAATACGATTCTTTGTCAGTTGAACTCTTTCTTGACCCAACGTGAATTTGCTCTAGGCTCACATATTTCTCAATTGTTCCATGACAGAAATTTCTTTTCTGGCTTTAAAAATATTGTCAATATTTTAAAATCATTTTCATTCTTACTCTGCATTTTTTTTCTTCTTTCTTCATTTTGGTTTTGTTCTTTATTGTTTGTTAGGTTTCCCAGTTTATGAAGCACAGAAGGAGTGCATGCATAGAGACAATAACTGATACGATGGTTTATTGGGAAGCGGGGCGCAGGAAAAGGGTACTAGGGACCAATCAATGAATGGGGGAGGGGAAGGGAGCATTAGAACTAATTGTGATGACGTATATACAACTCTTTTAAAGTGTCTAACTATGGAAGTGTATGATACATGGCCATTAAGTCAATAAAACTGCTACAATAAAAAAGAAACCACACCTGAACTGTGGTTACCATAGGTAGAGGAGGAAGAGTTTTTGCTTACGGGACATTCCGTTTATTTTAATGATGGTGAAACAATTTTAGGAGGGATATCAATAATGGTTGTACAACTCTTCTTGATTGATTGATCACTGAGTTGTATGACATGTGGAAGAGTGCCACTAAAACTGCCAAAAAATACACTTTTAAATCATTTGCATCTTACTTAACTCTATATTGTGAGCTAGAGGATTGATTCTATTTTCCTCACATGATTAGCTATTCATCTCAAAAGTTTTTATTGAACTATTTATTCTTTCCCAAATGCTTTGAAATAATTTTCATTGATTTGAATAAAACTTGGATCTGTTCATGAACTCTCTCTTCCCCTTTGTCTGTTGGTCTCTCTGGCTTAGTACCTTGCTACCTGGAGGACTATTTTGCTGTCAGTATAGGTAAATCATTTCTCATTATTAATTTTAAATAATTTGGTTATTCTTCAGTGTTTATTATTTCAAAAACATGTGAGAATCATAGGTTCACATTTGATCAAAAATTCCAATGGAGACTTGATTAATAAGGTATAACATTTATAGATTAATTTGATGACAAATGAAATCTGTATACGATTTTCCGAAACAAGGACATGAGATGCCTAGCCTTTGAGAACGCCTTTTACGGATTCCTCATATACAAGGATGTCAAAAAGTAGTGCTGCTCAGATTCCAGTTCATAAACACTCACTTACTGCCATCAGCTTAATTCCAACTCAGCACAACCCTAGAAGGATGTCAGAGACTGTAAATCTTTAAAGGAGCAGATAAGTGCTCTGCAGAAAACCTTACCTCCAACCCACAGCAGTCTTTAAGTTAATAAAAGCGATGGCACAATTCCTGTGTGTAAAGTAAGCTTGTAGGCTATGCCAGTCAATCCAGTGTCAATACCTCCTGAGATTTCCTTTGGAATCTTCCAGTATGAGACTAACCCACATTTCAATGGGCAATTTCATCCCATAGCTCTTGCCCCATAAATAGCCTTACCTAAACTGTTCACCTATTTTGTCTCTTCCAGAATCATCAGATTACTAATGACCCTGAGCCAAGACTGCTATCCTCAGGACTACTGATGTCTGAATCACCACAACCCCATTCAGCATGGGCCCCAAAGTGGATGACAACCCTTCCAGGAGAGCAGGAAGCATGTGGACTCAGAGCCCCACTTTGTGTCCATTTGTCAGCAAGAAGTAGCCATAAGGACTATCTCCGCCCAGTATCCCCCAACAATTTGGGTCAATATTCCTTCAGTGGGGCATGCAAGGTAGCTAGACTAGGGATAAAGTGGGGCTGTGTCCACCAATTGCCTGCTCCAAATGAAAATCAGCCGGCCCTGCCACAATACACGTGTTGGAAAGGAATCAAGCAGGCCAACAAGACACCTATGGGAAAATCCAGAACTGGGCATATGTAGACCCAGGCCACCTAGTCCCAGGTGGAAGCCAACCTGGCCACACCCACATTAGGCATCAGCAATATTGTATCACACAGGTGCATGCTTGTTTTTGCATCCCCATATTCTTTTTATGTGCTTTTCCACACTCCCCTGAAGTGGCCATTTTCAGTCACAAACTTTCCCACTACCCCACCACCCCCATGCCACCCCATGCAGCCTTGCACACGTTCCAGGGATAATGTGCACTTTTAAGATTGTAATACCTGAAACTTCCCTTTCCTGCAAAAAAGTTACTTGGATTACAAAAGTGCTTCTGCCATGTAGGAATCCTTTCAGAGTCAGGAAGCAAGAACCGAGGTGTGCCAACCCAGAAACCGAATAGCCTCATCTTTTCCCTGTAGAACAGCTGGTGGATTTGAACTGCTCGCCTTGTTTAAGAGGCCAACACTTGACTAATAGTACCACCAGGGGTCCTTAGATCATGTATGTGCAGGTGAATTTCAAACTAAACCTGTTTAAATCTGTCTCTGTGACCAGTGAATGGCTGCAGACAAATTCCCTCAGTAACACATTTGTCTCAGTCTTGTTATAGTGCCTTCCAAAAAAAAAAAAAGTCTAATCTAGACCGTGGTTTCTAAGGAATCCGCTGGGCCAGTGAAATTAAAAGCACAGAGGTCAGCTCAGAAGGTGACAGTGATTAGGGGAATTCTAAAGGCGCCATCTTGATAGATTTTTCTTGCAGGATGCAGGATAATCACATGGGCTTATTAGTAATAAGTTTTAAGAAAAGTAAAAAACGAGTTGTTGATGAAAAGTTCAGGAAAATTGTACCAAAGCATGTATTTCCATATCTAGGGTAGCAAGGATGGTGCTGTGAGAATGTCTTGGGGAAACCTTCCACCATTCACCCTGCAGTCCTGACCTTGCCCTTGCAGGGTTCATTATGTTCCCCAAACTCGAAGATCAGTTGTAGGCACACAATTTGATTTCTTTAAGGATGCCTAAACTGTGGTTCTGACATGATGTAAAATTGTAAATTGAAGAGGAAAGAATTCTTGGAGGAAGGGTTAAAGAGACAGAAACATCACCATGAGAAGTCCTAGATGGAGACTATGTCAAGGAAAAAATAGTTTCATGTTTTGATGATTTTGTTTAATAAAGATTTCCATGATTTTGTAGCAGTTGCTTGCACACACATATAATCTGTACATTTCCTATTAAATTTATTCCTAGATATTTTGCATTATAATGACCATTGAGAAAGGGGTTCTCCATGTATATATTTTTTCTCAGTATTTTTGTTTTTATATACAAAAATTATTATTCTGTGAATGTTTCTTTTCTTTAACAAACCACATCATTTTATATGCTTTGCATGAGTCTTCATTTTTCGAGTAGTTTCTTCCACAAAAATAGTTTCCTTTTAATAACTATTTGTACCTTTCATTTAATTATCTTGTCTTTGACCATTCCTTACATTTCTAAAACAATGGTTAATTATATTGATTTCAATCGTAATCCTTGTCTTGCTCTTAACTTGAAGGAAAATCCTTCTCCTTTTATGCTAACAATTTCAGACTATGGATTTCAGAATTCTTTATCAGGTTAAGAAAAATGATTTCTCCTTAACTAAGATGAGACCCTGTGTGCTGAAATGGTGAACTTCCCGGGTCGATTACTGAAAGGTTGGATATGTGAATGTTCCCAGATGCATCTGGGAAGAAAAGTCTGATGATCTACTTTCAAGATATCTTCCATTGAAAACCCTGTAGATAATAGTTCTCCTCAGACACCCATGTGGTTCATGTGAGTGGGAATTGGCTCAGGGGCAACAGGCTTTTGTTTGGTTTGCTTTATTTTAGTAAAGAGTTTTTATTGTTGTTTTTAATCAAAATAACATATCTGACTTTATGTTTTTTTAAAATAACAACTAAAAGAGTGACATTTTTACCTGGCACTTTTTGATACTCACCTTCCTAACATGATTGCTGAAGACAAAATAGGTACATAAGCAAATGTAATGAAGAAAGTGGATGGTGCCTGGCTATCAAAAGATATAGCCACGGGGGTCTTAGAGGCTTTAAGTTAAACAAGCTGCTATCTAGCAGGGAAGCAAATAAGCACACATGGAAGAAGCATACCAGCTGGTATGATCATGAGGTGTAGATGGGATCAGGTATCAAAAGATCCAAAACAATTATATCAATGTGAAGGAGGGGAATTGGAGTGGAGACCCAAAGCCCATCTTTAGACAATTGGACACCCCCCACAGAAGGGTTACAAGGAAGGGACGATTCAACCAGAGTGAGGTATAGCACCGATGAAACAATCATTCCTTTCATTCCTGAATGCTTCTTCTCTCCAGCCCCCACCCCCTCCCCCCATCATGACTCCAGTTCTACCTTACAAATCTGACTAGACCAGAGTACACACATTGATACAGATAAGAGTTCCCAACACATGGAATTCAGGACAGATAAAACCCTTAGGAACAGTAGTGGGAGTAGCAATATCATGAGGGTAGGGAGGTAGTGGGAGCGGGGATGGGGTGGGGGGAGGGGCGGGAACCCATCACAAGGTTGGATATATAGCCCATGTCCTAGGAGTACGAATAACAAAAATGTGGGTGAAAGGAGATAACGGAGAGTGTAAACCATGAAATAACAACAATAATATATTGATCAAGAATTCACAAGGGTGGGGGAGGTGGTGGGGAGGGAGGGGAAAAAAGAGGAGTGGATACCAAGGGCTCAAGTACAGAGAAAATGTTTTGGAAATGTTGATGGCAGCTTATGTACAAGTGCGCTTAATACAATTGTATGATGGGCTTTTATAAGATTTGTAAGAGCCCCCCAATAAAATGATGAATAAAAAAGGGAAAATAAAATAAAATAGTGGTACTTTTCTTTATCCTAGTGATGTGATTAGTTATACCAATAGATTTCCTAAAATTGCATCATTCTTGCTTGGTCATGATATATTTCTTAAATAGGCTTCTAGTTTGATTTACTAATACTATTTCCTATGGAATCATTTTATTTATATGTACAATTGAACTTAGTTCAGTTGTCTTTTAGGTTCAAATATGTCAATTTTTGGTATCAAGATTATGCTCATTTCCTAAAATGAATTGTGAAATTTTCCATTTTCTTGGAAGTAGTTTTAATAGCATGGGAATTATGCATCACTTAAAAATGTGGAAGATATTACCTAAAACTTTCTTTAAATTTAGTACAATTGGTCTTTAAACTGTTTTAAATCAGCATAGAAATATACGTGTATTTTCTTCAACATGTTAATAATATCTCTACCTAAATCCATTTATCACTAGTAATAGTTTATACTCGTATGGTTTTGTTTTGTTTGTTCTTAGGAATTTCTCTCTCTTTGATTATTCTTCTAAAAGTTTGCCAACTTAATTGGCCCTTTCCAAAAGAATCTTGGATTTACAAGCATGTCTCCACTTTTCTAATTAATTAATTTTGCTTGAGACCTTATGCTACTTTCCTTCTGCTTCCCTTATAATTCTCTTTTTTTTTATTGAGTTAAATGCTTAGACTATTTTTGCTGCCATTTTCTCTAATAAAAAGACTCACTTAATGTTATGGTTTCCTCTCTGCTATAGTCAACCTCTGCTCAACTATTTTTCAAGAATAAAGAACCCCAAATATTCTTGCTTTATAAGACCCAAGATTGGTAGGGGCAGGGGGAGCCCGATGTAAATGGGTGGGCATTAGACACTACCCAATGAATTGAAAGAAAGGCCAGGCAATTTGCTTTTGAAGGTCACAGTCACAGAAGAAGTGCTGAGTGCAGTTCTACTCTGGAATACATGCGGTCACCATTAGACAGCATCAACTCGGAATACATGTGCTTTGCCTGCTGGCTGCAGCTCTGATCAATGTCTTCTTCATCTGAAACTGAGTGTGCAGAAAAAAAGCTTTATATCTGTGACATGTTACACACATGGTAGAAAGACAAATTCATTGGCTGAAACACACATGGAACCTTAAAATGCTTGCTTGGACGAGAAAATATGAACACTCCCTCCCCTCCCCCCACCCCTTCACATGCTAAGAGCCAAGCAAATGTCAACTGGTGATGGAAGATAGCTATATTCCTACCACAGGAAGAGTAGCAAATAGCTCGAAAGAGTAACACACCTGCTGCTACAACTTTGTTGAGATTGCAGAGTTTGAGAGGTAGTATTCTTATTATACATATTTTAAAAATAGATTATAGCTGGGGCTGTTTTTTTTAATTTGTCTATTTTTGGAAATGTATGTTTTTTCAAGTTTTAAAACTTGCTTTGTTTAGCATTTTTAA
>NW_022103904.1:1033795-1035861 GCF_000313985.2 Echinops telfairi
AACTACACAACTTTGACAGGTTGTGTGAACTTGGTCATTTAAAAATGAGTCAAAAGCTATCACTGAGGCTATACAATTTGAGGCTCCAAACATAGTCTTTTCTCCCAGTTTGAAAAAACAAATTTCAATGGTGATAGTAGAAACAGTGTCAGAGAAGCTAGTTAGAACAATGGATAAATATGCTGTTCAGTAGAAGAATGCATAAAGAAACCCTGGTACATACACACAATGGAATACTAAGCAGCCCTTAAAAACAGCAATGAATCACCTCATGTCATGGAGGGACTGGAAAACCATTTTGGTGAGAGACGTCAGTCAATCAAAAAGGATAACTATCGTGAGTCCACTGCTGTAAGGATAGGCACCAAGAGAAAGGCAGACTTCTTCTCATCTCATTCAGGCCAGGTCATCTTCTCATCGGGTCTGCCAAGAAATGAGGTACAGAGCCTGCCTCGTGCCCGTGAACTACAGACCACACCCTTTATATGTACAGCGTTGTCGACTGAAGTTGTCAATAACTTCATCTTTCTTGACTCCCCAATCCATGCTCATAGAAGCAGCAGTCAAGAGATCCGAAGACTTGCATGGAGTGAATCTGCCGTACAAGACCTCTTTAGAGTCTTGAAACGCAAGGATGTTGTTTTGAGGGCTAAGGTACATCTGCCCCAAGCCATGGTATTTTCAGTTGCTTCACATGCATGTGAAAGTTGGACAGAGAATAAAGAAGATCAAAGAAGAATCGATGTGCTTGAATTGTGGTGAGGAATATTGAAAGTACGACGGATTGCTAAAAGGACAAACAAATCTGTCCTGGAAGAAGCACAACCTGAATGCTCCTTAGAAGCAAGGTGGCGAGGCTTCATCTCTCAGACTTGGACATAGTTTTGGGATGGACTGGTCCCCGCAGAAAGATAGAATGCTTAGTAGAGGGGCAGCTAAAAGGGGGAAGGCCCTCAACAAGATGGATTGACACAGGACCTGCAACAGTAGGCTCACACATAAGAATCATTGTGAGAACGGCACAGAACCGTACGGAATTTCCTTCTGATGTACATCGGGTGGCTGTGAAATGGAACCGACTTGATGGTAACGAACAACACATGTGCGTCTTAAAAAACCACTTTCACAGAGGAGACCTCACCTCAGCTGGGGTCCATTCCTCCAGATGAGGGGAGAGGGAGAAGACCACTCAGTTGCTGCCATACCGCATTGTGCTAAGGTCACCCCAAATCAGCAGACACTCCTACCAGAGTGCTAAGCAAATCTTTCTGTAAATTCAAGTCAAGGAGGTGTGGAGAGCATGTATGTCTCAGAAAAGGCAATTAAACTTCTGTTGGTGAGTAACCTGGGTAGAGCAACCTCTCATCAGTAAAAAAGAAAAAAAGTACTTATCAATACTTATGGAGAATCCAAAGGGAGAATATGCCTGGTTCTTTGTTCATAGTTAGACACTTTTGACCCAATTTCTATGCAGCACTTGGTGACTGGCTTGTGTGCTATAGATTACTGGACTTGAGACTCTCCTTTCAAGGCACACCACATCTTTCACAGGCTAGCCACACCAAAAGGACTCCATGTGGAAACTCCACTAAGCAAACTGGGCTTTCCCTCAAAGTCCCTTGTTCCAGAATTATGGAACTGACAATTTCCCTTGGACGTAAGGCCGAAGCACCACAGTGTGAGAAGCAGCTGATGACCGTTATTCCAGGGCTATAGAATGGTTGGTCATTAGACTCTGGTTCGGATCTCTTGTTTTGCAGATGCCCAATGCATGTTGGCCCAGGGCAACCATAAATTTACTATTTCAATGCTCTCCTTACTTTCTTATGGAGTCTGGTAGGCACGGTGCTGACTTTGTCAATGAGTGCTATTGAAAATTAAGTGCCATCACCCACCTCTATTGTTTGTGCAAATAGTGTCCAGTCACCTACAGGACATGAGTGAACTATGAAGTGATATGATATATGTATTAAATCTCAATTAATAATAATTTTTTAAAAGAATTTAATCTGTTCAAGTTAACAATTCATGTATTTCTATCTGAAAAGCTGGCTTATATATATATA
>NW_022103904.1:1035961-1079560 GCF_000313985.2 Echinops telfairi
CATATGTCCCAGGAGGATGACTTATAATGATTTCCATCAGAAAATGATTATGGTGCCTCTAACATGAAATAAATAAATATATATATGAATCCTAGATATATGAATGGATTTAGGGCTCACACTTAATTTTACTCCCAATCTAAGAACAATGAATTCTTATGAGTAAAAGAAAAAATGTTTTTAAATTGATTGTGGTGGTGGTTGAACTATTTCTTAATTTAATTGAACAGTTAAATTGTATGATATATGAAGTATATGCCAATAAGGCTATTTTTAAATAATGGAAATAAACTGTGAGTCAATTTCAATTCATAGGAAAGTTGTACGACAGAGTAGAACTGTCCCAATTCATTTTCACTGGAGCAGATTGCCAGGCCTTTCTCCCTCAGAACCTCTGAGTGGGTTTGAACTAGCAGCCAACTTTTCAGTAGCAGTCAAGAATTTAACTTTTTGCCACCAAAGCTCCTTAATAAATGATTAATTTCTGCTAAATGTCCCATTGACATAGAACAGAAAAGATTTTCTCTATTTATAAGTTATTATGAATGTGTTATGAATGTATTAAAGAAATATTATTAATAATGTTATTCAGTTCTCCTGTATTTTAAATTTACCTTGGTGAGTTTGCGGTCAGTGATCAAATGAAGTGTGTAACCTTTCATTATGTTTGTGTACACCGCTATAGTACTATATTTTAAAAACAAAAACAGACCTTGTACAAATATAAATGAACAAAAATCAAAGATTTCATCCAACTTATTAATTAGTGGAAGAACTAGTAAGCTATTAAGTTGGTTCAAAGACATTAGTCTCTACACCCTGTAATCAGATGAACTAGAAGATGCTTGGACATCAATGCTAACTGGTCTGAAAGGGATCACATTAGAAGGTTCTGGACAGAGTGGGAGAAAAATGTGGAACAAAATTCCAAATCATAACAAAGCCCAGGCTTACTGGTTGAATAGAACCCCTGAGACTATGGCCCTTAGCCACCCTTCCTGTCTGGAAAGTACCTCACCTCTTGGCTCAATTTTCAGTCAACTAAGAGACAAGTTTGTAAAGGGGAAGAGAGAAGCAGGCCAAGCAATTCTTTTCTAGAGTTGTACCATGAATTCATACTTCCAGGCTCTTAAACTGTGAGAAAATGAATCTGTTAAATCCCAAAGAAAAAAGATTGGTTTAAAGGAGATATTTTTTACGTGTTAACTTCTCAAGTAGTCTAATCAGTTAAAAAAAAAAAAAAGACTAGCCCAAAGAATACACATTAAAGGGTATGCTAGACACTGCAAGCCACTCTGAGGACATCCAACGGTCTCTTTTGCCCACTTTCAAGTTTGAACCATCATTTCTGGTAAGACTTTTTAAATTGTGAAAAAAAATACTTTTGGTATTGAGTATCCTAATAATTAACTCTATTTGAGTGGTCCAAATATGTGTGAGCACCTTTCCCAATCCTCAAACACACATCTCTCCCTGCCTGCCTGGATTCAGGTCTGCCCTTATATCCTGATAATCTCTACTGTGTGTCCCAAGAAGGTCATTTGAATTTACTCTTGCTATCAAGGGTAACACATTCAGCAAATTCTTCAGCTCTTGTCATCTGCCCAGCAGCCTTCTGTGATCCTTTTAACAGCCTGCTGGGATGAGCAGGAAGAGATGGGTTGCTCTGGGCAGTGTTTGACAGCACAGCTCTTTGTCTCTCATTGTCAGCCAGCCCTGTCACTACCCTATTCTTCAGCAGCGAGTTTTTGATGGACTATCTGCTCCTTGGAGCTCAGCACCGGAGCAGCATTTTGAAATATAGCAACCCTACAGGGCTCCTTCTGAAACAGAATAACCCTTTTATCATATGATGTGCTACCAACCCAGTTCCACATATTTATTAAGGATGCATTGAGGGGAGGCCCAAAGATGTACAAGCATATTCTCAAAAAGCTTTCAATCCATTGGCCAGAGAAGCCATGTATAAGAAAGAATTGGCAAAGGCTTGCACGAAGAGCATTGAGGGAAGACAGGCGTTCAAGCTCTTACTCAACTGATTTGTGTGGTTTGGGGCAAATGATTTATGTTTAACATCATTATTGAGATATAATTTATATACCATAAAATAAACCCATTGTAAAGGATACAGGTCAATGATATTTAGTAAATTCAGAGTTTGCAAACTTGATCTCAAATCCGTTTTGGAACATTATCATACCCCCCCCCCAAATTCCTTTATGACGACTTTCATGTATTTTTCAGGAATTTTATGTAAATGAAATCTTTTATATCTGTCTCCTTCACTGAGCATAATGGTTTTGGGTTTGCATGTGTTGCGTTAGGTAGAAAGCATGTCCTCGGTCCTTGCTATTGCTGAATTGTATTCCATTGTGTGGATATACCACACTGATGGGCATTTGAGTTGTTTCAGTTATAAGTTGTTATGGATAATGTTTCAATGAGCATTAATGCAATCGTCTTTTGTGATAGTATGTTGTTATTTCAAATAGAATTGTTGGCTTTATGGTAATTATCTATTTCACTTTTTAAGAAACTGCTTAACTGTCGTCCTAAGTGGCTGAGCATCTAACCTTCCCACTAGCAATGCACAAATGTTCCAGCTTCTCCACATCCAGACTTGTTACTGTCTGTTCCACCAGAATCATCCTAGAGGGTTCGATGGTGTGTCCTCATGGTTTTGATTTATATTTCCTAACTGGCAATGAAAAGTGCCCTAGTGAGGCAGCGGGCTAAGCGGTGAGCTTAAAGCCTCAAGGTTGATGATTCAACCCTACCAGCCACTCCACAGAAGAAGGATGAAGCTGTCTATTCCTGTAAAGATTTAGTCTTCAAAACTCTCTGGAGAAGTTCTACCCTATCTCATAGTGTCTCTGTGTGTCAGAATTGACTCTGAGGCCGGGAGTTTTAAATAGCTGATAATCGCAAACATCTTTTCATGAACAGACTAGCCATTCAGATATTTTATGTGGCAAAAAATTTGTATTCAGATCTTTTGTGCATTTTTACTTAGGGTAGATGTCTTCTTATTGTTGAGGTCTAAGAATTTTTTATATATTCTGGATGCAAGATTCATATCTGGTATATGATTAGAAAATATGTTCTCCAAGCCTGTAGTTTGTCTTTTTATTTTCTTAGTGAACAAATTATTTAGAAATGACTAAACCTAATTGTTGCATATAATGTGAGAAAATGAATATCTCTACATGTACTTGTTATCTTTTATGTAACAAAATAACATGGAATTTGGAAAATATCAAGATGCATGATGAAGGTTTATTGAATCTGAATATAGGAAATATGTGAGAAGGTTCCAAATTGCAGATAGATTCATCCTAAGAAAGGAGAAAAATCTTGAAATATGCATTGAAGGATGAAAACACTGGACGTAGGAGGGGGTTTTCATTTATCTCGGGCTGGGGAAACAGTCCACAAAGGCACAGAGGCAAAAGGAAGCATTTCTCTGAAATTGATTATCAAAAGAAACAAAGAGCAGCATCTACCCCCAAAAGAGGAAGCAAAGCACTGTGGGCACGAGGCATCATCAAGGTCTATAGATGGGTCCCCACAGACCAGAAGATGTGAGACAGGGGATACTTGGTAAACAAGAGTGAAATATATTTAAGATTGAAAATTACTTCGTAAAACATAAATTAGAGCAGATCCAGGATTTCCCCTCTATTAATAACTTCATTCCACTCACTTGATATTATTGGATGATGTTGAGCAGGTTCTACAATTAACCCTTTAGAGCTCGTGCAAGATGCTGTGTCCATCCACAGGTCCAAGTTCTATGAGAACACCATCTTGCCTGCTGTTTCTCAGGACAGATGGAGACCTATTCTTCCAGGTTCCCATGCATCATGGTAATTCAGGGTCAGAAACCCTCTATTTAAACATTGCATCATCTTTTTTATTCTCCTAGCTACACGATGGGCAAGTGACATAACCTCGCTGACCTCAGTTTGGTACTCTAAAATGTAACTAATAATAATCCCTACCTCCTAGTTTGTAAACAAATAAACCTACTGACCTCAAGTTTATTCCTACTCATGGTGACCCCAAATGTTTCAGGGTATAGCTGTATTTCATGATCCGTGGTTAACGTTTTATGAAGGTAGATTACCAGGATTTTCTTGTGAGATGCTGCTGTGTGAAGTCCAACTTTTCATCAGCTGCCGTTGGGTTGACACTGATTCTTGGCAACCTCATGTGTGTCAGGATCGAACTGTGCTGCACGGCATTTCAATGGCTGCTTTTTTGCAAGTAGATCACCAGATCTTTCTCTGAAGCACCTCTGGATGGATTGAAACCTCAAACTTTTGGTTAGCAGCTGTGTCAACCATTTGTACCACGTCAGGACCTAGGCATAGCATCGTACCCCAAACAGATGCATTCAAGTCTATCCTAATGAATGGCAACCTGTGTATTATAGGGTTGCAACCCAGATCCAAACTCACTGTCATGGAGGGGGTTGGGACTCCAGGTGACTCTATTTTGTGTCTCTGAGACTGTAAATCTTTCCAGGCGTGGACACTTGCATCTTTTTCCTGTGGGACAGCAGATGATGTAAATTGCCCTCCGCAGAGATATAATATTGACTCTAAATTCAGTGCTCGGGGCTGGCACATATGAAAGCCTCCAAAAATATGTTGGCTATTATCATTTTCCTTTTATCGCAGGTGCTAGTTCCGAAGCCGACATCGTATTAGAATCCTTCTTCCCCCTGTGCATATCCTTCATGCACTCTATAATCCCAGCTGGCTATGAAGGACGCCAACTAGACTGCATCTTGCCATTCTTATCATCCCCAGAGAAGGAAGGAGCTAACTCTATGGAGATAAGATGTCCCTAATACCCTCTGTCATTCCCCACCCGCTCTCTTTACTTCTTTTAGCCTCGTAGACAAAGAATGAGTGTCCTGGCTTCTGCCCAGCTGGAGCAGGGAATTATGAATGAAGACTGCACAGGACAGGTGACTCGCTACAGAATTAGACCCCAAATTAATCCTGAAGGCTGGGCAGTAACCACAGGACGCCTGGAGCCTTGAGGGCGCCACTTAACACTTACATATCTCTGTCTATCCTGAAGCATTAGAGAAACAATAGCCTAATCCACTAGAGACCTGTTGGAGGTATTCTTAGTCATGTAAAAGCTGAGATCAACCTTTGGGAAGACTTATTGAGAGCCAGAATCTGGGACTGGAGATCCCACATAGGACTAGGGTCACTACATGGGTCTTTGAAGGGTGTCAAAGCAAATTTCTAACAACTGGTTAATGTCTTCCAGTCCTGAGCGAATTAGACCTGCGTTGAAGTGTCAATGCACACAGGGCTGATTTATTGAACTGCCCTAATGAGAGGCTTGTAACACATCAAAGGAGTATCAAAGGGAAAAATAATGCTGGCTTCAGAGACTACGAAATGCACGTAGGCACTGTCTGTCTCTTTTCCAGGCTCCACAAGCTCCATTCTGACACCGCGATGGGTCGATGGGGCCGAATGAAACAGCAGGCATGAAGTAAATGAAAGCATTGGCTCATCTGCAGGAGCAACCCTCCCTCAACCCGGACTTCATGTTTCAGGTTCTCCTTTCTAGCTTTCCCTGTATAAAAGT
Source organism: Echinops telfairi (assembly GCF_000313985.2). Classification (NCBI taxonomy): domain Eukaryota; kingdom Metazoa; phylum Chordata; class Mammalia; order Afrosoricida; family Tenrecidae; genus Echinops; species Echinops telfairi. The sequence goes on from NW_022103904.1 coordinate 1,041,578, forward strand.
CAAACTAGTGCAGTGGCGTCATTTCAGAAGAACTGTATTCCAAAATTTTAGGTGAACAGCTGAGTACATTAACCCTTTGTACCACTAGCAACTTTTGTCCCCCTCTTCAAAACTCAAAGTCTCTACCATTGAGTTGATTACGACTCAAAGAAGCTCAATAGGATAGAGTAGGATTTCCTCTTTGGGTTTCCCAAATTAGAAATCTTTACTGAAACAGCAAGCCTCATCTTTCTCTTGGAGAGCTATTAGTGGGTTTGGACTGCCTGCCTTAGGGTAAGCAGCCCAATGTGTGACCCATCACACCATCCGGGTTCCGTCTTCCCCTCTTGGAGGCCTGGAACAAACTTAGAGTCAAAGCCCAAGCTCCTGGATCAAAGAATGAGGACAGCCAGCCGTGGAGGGTTTAACCAGTTTTTGGAATTATAGTGCGTTTCCTTCAACTATATCTTTTTGCTTTGTTTTATTTATTTGTTTTTTTATTTATTTTCGAGTCTTGTCTCTGGTCTCTCTGCCTTGTTTTAAATAATTTTATTGGGAGCTCTTACAGATATTCTAACAATTCATAATTCCATTAGATCAAGCATAATTGTACAATTGCTGTCACCATCAGTTTCAAAAAATTTTCTTTCTTCTTGAACTCCATGATATCAGTTTCCTTTTATCTCCTCCCTCACCTGCCCTGCCCCCAGAAACCCTCATTATTATAGTATATATTATTGTTACTATTGTTAATATTTTTGTTTCTTTTGCCATATCTTACATGCACCAATGTATCCGTTCACCTGTAAATTTGCTGTTCATTCCCCTCAAGTGGGGTTATATGCTCATCATTACTATCAGTTCCCCTTCCCTTCACCCGCCCCCCCCACTTCCTGTAGCCACAGGGAATCATTACTCCCATTACTGTTTCTGAAGGGTTAGCTATCTTGGCTTTCATACATCTAATGATTTTAATTATACAAATGGACCTATGCAGATCTAGCAAGATTTATGAGGTAAAACAAAGTCCATAATGATAGGGGAGGAAATATTAAAGAACTAGAGGATTGGTTTATGTTTGTTTCATTTTTGAAGGAGTATTTGTCAACACAGTAGATAACAAAATTAATGTAAATCAAAAAGTGTAACTACTAGGGTTGCAGCCCATACATGAATGGGACTTCCAAATAAATGTGTTAGACATGTCTCTGATTAGTAGATGGCTGAAGACGAATTCTGTCAGTCATATGCTTGTCTTACTGTAGTTGTCTTCAAAAAATGTTCATTCGAAACAGTGCCTTCCAAGGGGATCTCCTAACCCAGTTAAATTCAAAGCAAAGAGGTCAGCTCAGAAGGTTATAGAGATTGTTTTTGGAAACTCCAGAATTGTGGCATTCCATTAAAAAAACCAAGATGAATCAACCTTCTCATGGTTGAAATCATGGAGGTGAAACACAAACGTGAAACAGATTTAAGCTTAGTCAGCTTACACATGGTTTTTACTGGCATCGACTCCAGCCTCTGTGAAGACATCAGCAAGCTGTGTGTGAACTTCGTTATGCCAAGGTGCTCTGGCCACATCTCTAAGAGTTCCTTGTCCGTTTCTTTGCTTACTTTGATTTGGTCCAAAAATTGAAGTACTTTTTCCCATGCAACTTTAGATCCTTCCGCTATTATCCTGGGATACAGATCTTTAAGAAATCTAGAGATCTGTCTGTTTTAGCAGCTCTCCAAAGGTCAAACCACTGGAAGCAAAACCATTATCAGCACTGTCATCCTGGGCTGTTACTACTTTTGCTACTCAGAACGTTGTCCGGTGCTGAGTTTACACTCCACGTGCCAATAAAGCAGGCCATTGCCAACTTCAGTAAGCTCATTGTCCACAGCACCAGAAACAAGCATTTTCATAGTCCCTTTGGGCCCCAAATGATCCTCAGCACATCTCAGGCCCTGTTGATATTGACCTCTAGTGACACCTGGCCTCAGTCCACCTTAGTCACGGAGTGCATTCCTGTTATAGTGGGGCCAGCACAGAAAAAGGATGAGAACCAGAGTAGCGAAGCTCCAAGGCCAACTCAGGGTGGGTGGGCAGCTTTCAACCATGTCCTAAAGATACATCTTCCATTTGAGAGATCCTCGTGACACACGGCACATAAAAGCAGCTTTTCCTGGACTCACATTCCCAAGGCCAACCCAGGTTTTCTGCAGAGTCTATTACCTTAATTACTTCTAGCCAAGATTCAACTCAGCACTGCTAACTCACTCTCAGTAAGAATTGGAAGCTTCTTCACCTCTCTGCCTAGATTTCCTGTCTATAAAGAGGAAGAACTACGATAAGACCTACCTGCTGAGGATAAAAACGTGCATGTCGAATGCGTGGTACACGGTTAGAGCTTGATGAATCTAATTATTGTTATTACTAATGTTGTGATAAAAGGAGACCGTAATGACTGTGGGTATCCAAGAAACACTAACAAATGTTTATAGAAACCCTTTCTGGTGACCAGGACCGCTGGTGGCATAGTGGTTATTCACTGGGCTGCGATTCACAAGGTCAGCGGTTCCAAATCACCAGCAGTTCTGCAGGAGAAAACGAGACTTTTCTACTTCCGTAAAAGAGGAACAGCCTCAGACACTCCCAGGGGCAATCCTCCACTCACCTACAGGTGAGTCACTGTGAGTCGGTGCAGGTTTCATGGCAATGAGTTTGGTTCTAGTCGTTTTTCTTACGATCAGTAGAGAACATAACTCCCATCTTATTGAAGTATCTTGGGTTGGCCATGATGCAAAACATCTAATACCCCCCATAAAAATCTTACTCTTCACTATACAAACTTGTATTTCTTTGATACTGAAGACAATAACACAGACAGCAGGAATCACTCCTATACCAGTGACCCTTGGAGAAAGGGTTGATTGCAAGTCTTTGGCAGGAAATGAACACGATAAATACGAACTATCTTAAAACAGCAAGGAAGTCAGTAGTACGAGTTGGGGTCACTCAGAAGAACTCACAAACCAACCTGGAGAGCTCTCATTGACAAGCTTGGGGACGCTGAGCATCCCTGAGGATGAGGATTACTACAATGGACTGAAAACATCAAATGTGTTCTGGGGAATGAATTCCTGATTTTTAAAACTGGTAAGTAAATCAAAGGCAAAGAAAAAACAACCAACAAGCATTTATCTCATCTTTCCTTTGTGAACAATACCTCACGGTAATCAAATAGTTGGTGAAGGATGTTTCTCTTAATGGAATTTCTAGCTCATAATTGCAGAAGGAATGCTAGAATGCCACCATTTTGCATCCCTAATGAACTAATGGATCTAGGCAATGATGATCAATGGCTATTAACGTCATAAAAAGAGAGACAAGGAATTATTTTCTGCAATCTGGAAGTACACAGCACCGTCTATGAAGTTGGCTTGTGAAATAGATCACACTCAATGTTAAGACCCTAGATCTAAATACAAATTTGCAGTCAATTCAGAGACGGGAAAACATGTTAAATGACACCATCGGGAAGCAATCAGCAGGCTGGGGCCATTCCACAGGACAAAGGCAGAAGCTCTGAGAGGGGCCAGGTTTTTATCAGCCTCGGACTCAGCCTCGTGTCTCCTTTGTGCTCAAAGCTCCCTTCACTTATGAAAAATGTTAATTGTCCAATCTAATAGGCTCATGGTCTGTGTGAGGTCACAGGACTTGAGCATGGCTAGACCAGAAACAAGGACAGGGTGCTCACTGAAAGTTTAGTTCCCAGTCCCCTTCTTCTATTTTTCTATTAGTTTCTCTCTCCCCACTGCGCCCCTACCCCCATCTCAGTTCCTTTTCTGGGTCACTTGTTTGTACATTTAAGTTCCCTGAAGTTCTTGAGCCTAGTCACTTAAAGTGTCCTGTCAGACAAGCTAGGTCCACGGTGAACTCCCTGATCCTCAAGAGGAGCAGGACTCTGGGACCTTGTGTTATTCTAGGTTTTCTCAACCACATCTGGATCTGAAGGAAGTCTGGAATTCTGAGTACAGTTCTTTCCCTTAACTGCTTGAAAGATGGTTATCTAGTCAACTGTATCTATCTCCAAAAGTGCCAGTGTTGGGGAGAACACTGGGAGGGTCCTATTTTACCCATATGCCCCATGACAGAAACAGCTCTCGAGAATCCAGATGAGACCACTGGGCCTTGTCACCTATGGGCCCAGCTCCAAGGTCATGGAAAACCATGAGTAATTATTAGAAATACAGACCCCATTATCCTTCCAGTATCCTTGCCTAACTGTCACAAACATTTATTATGATACCACAGGAAGAGTGAAGACTTGGGAACACAGATATGGGCTCCATTGTTTATCTCTGCAGCAGACTAGCTCTACGGGTGGTCATGTGACTAAGCTTCTCCCAACCTGCACAATATGAAATGTAGTCAAGACTAGAGAAAGATAATGGTGCCTTTGCTCTTTCTTTCCTTGCTCCCTCCCTCTCACCCTCCCATTCTTCCTGATGTCTGTCTCCAGTCAGGTAAGTAAAGGAAGACATGATTGTTCTTGACGGACATTTCCTTAAAAACTCAGAGACAGAGAAACAAAATTACAACTTGTATGATATGGAAAATGGTAAGTCCTGCATTTATGTCACAGAATCCTTATCATTGGCCTTTAAGAGAGTCATTATACACATCTGCATTTGGGAAACAAAGCTTAGAGATGTTAGAAAATTAATCTGAGGTCACACAACCAATAGAACTGTGGATCTAACTTTGAATCCAGAACCTAAGGTCATAATAGCAAAAGCAGTGAGGGTATAAGACACCATCTAGCTGATAAGAGTTTTACGAGCCCCTAATAAAATGATTTCAAAAAGAAAAAGAGAACAACTTCATCATTATCATGGGGAAAGAGCAGGTAATTAACCCTTTCTTCATCCTCGGGACATCTATGGTTCGCCAACGTTCTCCGCTTTTCGTGTTCCTTGGGAAGGTGCTCTCCTATGTGAAATATATGCTACCACCCGTCAGGGTCTTCTATAACTGTCTAGACCTACAGAAACCAGCATCACTCCACCACTTCTACCACTGGTGTCTACTGAGGACATCCATGTGCCACATCAATGTAGCAAATCCATGATCACTTCAAGAAATGGTTTCCCTTGATTTCAGCAGGCCTTCCATTACTAAAGGAACCCTGGTGATATATTGGGTTTCCCATTGGGCTGCTAATCACAAGGTCATCAGTTCAGACCCACCAGCAGCTCTGAAGGAGCAAGACGAAGCTTTTGTGCGCCTGTAAAAGTGTGCAGCCTCCAAACCCCAAAGTGGGCAATTCTATTATGTCCTATAAGGTCACTATGAGTCAGTATCACTGAATGTGATGAGTTTGGGTTGGGTTGGTTTTCCATTACTGAGAACACAGGATATCAACAAAAAGTTCCAAGCAGAAAATAATTCAGCTATGAACAGGGTTCATTCACTTCCCAAGCCCCACAACCCGGGACCCCCTTCTCCTTGTCCTTAGACTGGGTCAGGGGGTGCAAGGAAGCAGAGGATGCAGCAGGCCTGGCAACGAGCCACAAGCAGGCCCTAACTCAACTAGTACACGATCTCCTTTGTCCATGAGCACATCGGGAGGCAAAAAAAAAAGATGCTACTCATCTCATTTCCACATAAAGAAACTGAGGCACAGAGAGGTACAATGCTTTGTCCATAGCTGAACAATTAGCAAACCATATTGCTGAGACGATGTGCATTCTTTGTCCTTTTCCATTCCCCCATCCAGCCATACTGATGAAAGCCTTCTGATCAGAACACGTGGTATTCGCCTCTGCTCTTCTAAAAGGGGTCCCTTCAAACAGGGCCAAGCTGTGGCAGTGACAGGGTCATTTCCCCATAATGAGGTCATCCGCTAATAATTTCTCCTCGTTCTCCCTCACGCGCCTCTCCTCTCTGGCTTCGGGCCAGCTGCCCCACTTCAGGACCCTCATGCTTTGGGGCCACTCTACCCTGAGCGGTGACCAATGCCTACCACAAGAGTCCCCACCTGGGCATCGCTGGAGCTTCCTACCAGGGCTAGCTGTGAAAGTCAGAGACAAGACCTGGGGAAATGTGGGAACAGCAGCTATCCTCTCTCAAACACATCCTCAGGAGGGGAGAGAGAGAGAGAGAGAGAGAGAGAGAGAGAGAGAGAGAGAGAGAACGAGAGAGAGCGCTATTTCCAGCTTCTACAAACCACCAGGCTCTGAAAGGAGGCTTCTTTTACATACACTTTGCAGGGATGGCTTAAGTAAGTCTTGACGACTCTCTTTCCCTGGAGACTAGACTAAAAGTATTGTTTAGAAATCTAATATATGGTTTATTTACTCAATTTGTGCTGAGCTCCACAGTTCCTTCAGGCCAGCTTCACTCACCCATTCTCTAGTAATGCTCCATTACTGAAATTAGTGCTGTAATTGGAGGGGGAAGGGCCGCGGAAGGGGGCAATACTTAAAGGCACAGGTCTCCTTTAATCACATCACAGGCAGAAGCACAGAGAGATGGATTTGGGGACCACATGGACGTTTGGGCCAAAGCGACGCCTTAACGAGGAGGCGGCAGGAAATGGACAAGCAGCGGCCACGGTCCAGGGTCAGTCTCCTGCCAGTCCAAGAGAGAGGCCTGGCGCCAGCGAGAGTGCCCGCCATGAGGTACAGCACCTTTGTGCCATCCCCACGCTGGGGGCAAAGGGAGTCTTAGGGTTCTCACTGCTTCTTTAGGGACTTTTCTGCTTTTCTGCTTTTACCCCTCAAGCCAGCAGTCCAAGCGCACCTGAAACCACTCCTCCCAAGTCTACCAGTGATGCCTCATTCTTAGCCCGGGAAGTCAAAGCCACTTCTCTTAAGCCTCTTCTGCTCCCTCCACTTATGTCAATGTGCCTGTGGAAGATGGCTTTTCCTGTCCTGTTTCTCTTTGCCCAAACCAAGCTTCCTCCCTCGTCACCTCGCGTCCACATACCCACACATTACTCCCGGACCCATCCACTTCCAAGAAGAATTGACCCGTGGATCATCCTCTCTCCAAGGTTGAGGCTCCTCCACAGGCTAATGGGCTTGTCTTACCTGAGGGAAAATACACTAGGCTACTACTTGAACTTCTGGTCTGTCCCTCACATACACACACACTCACACATACATACACACACAGCATTCCTGGAGCGCTGCCTACACTCATGGCCTCCCTATCTTCCTCTCCCACTCAGTTCTCAACTCTTTGAGATCTGAATGCTATCCTCTTTCCACTGAAACCGCTTTCTTTCAAGTTCACCAATTGTCTGATCCAGCGGTCATTTTTCACTACTTATCTCTCCTCAGACATCCATGAAGCAGGCCAAGTGGCCCCCACCCCCTCGTCCTCTCTCTGGAGGGGATTGGGACATACAAATAGCATGGTCTCCTAGCTCGTTTCTGTCCTGCAGTCTTCTCCTTCTACAGCTGTGATTCTGAACATTTTACAAAGAGACACAGGTCCTTTAGAGAACCTAATGAAAAGGGGCTTTGAAAACCATATCATTGTAAATGAGGGTGAGTGCAGAGTGGAGACTCAAAGCCCATCGGTAGGCAACTGGAGACTCCCTTACTGAAGGGTTGTGGGGAGGAGATGAGCCAGCCAGTGTTCACGGTAGCAATGATGAAACACATAACTTTCCTCTAGTTCTTAAATGCTTCCTCCCACCCCCCCACTATCATTATCCCAATTCTACCTATCTGGCTAGACCAGAGGATGTGCACTGGTACAGATAGGAACTGGAAATACAGTGACTCCAGGACAGATGACCCTTTCAGGACCAGTGGTAAGAGTGGTGATGCCTGGAGGGTGGAGGGAATGTGGGGTAGAAAGGGGGAACTGATTACAAGAATCTATGTGTAACCTCCTCCCTGGGGGATGGACAACAGAGAAGGGGGCGAGGGGAGACGTCAGACAGTGTATGATATGACAAAATAATTTATGAATTATGAAGGGTTCATGAGGTGGGGGGATGAGGAGCTGATATTAAGGGCTCAAGTAGAAGGCAAATGTTTTGAGAACGATGATGGCAACAAATGTACAAATGTGCTTGAGACAATGGATGGATGTATGGATTGTGATAAGAATTGTATGAGCCCTCAATAAAATGATTCAAAAAAAAAAAAGAAAAGGGGCTTTGCTTCCAGGGGAGACTTCAAAATGTTCCTCAAAAGTGGGATTGAGCGATAATGGAAAAACTTCCACAAACTGTTTGAAACCCCCTTACATGCTCACATGTGCACACACACATACACTCACCCGAGGCATGCACACACACACACATATATATTTTTATTAATCATTTTATTAGGGGGCTCTTACAAATCTTATGACAATTCATCATTCAAGTATATTTAAGCCCACTTGTACATATGTTGTCATCAACATTTCCCAAACTTTTTCTTTCTACTTGAGCCCTTGGTATCAGCTCCTCTTTATTCCCCTCCCTGTCCCCCTCACCCCCAACTCCCTCATGAAGCCTTGATCAATTATAAGTTTGTACCAGCCCTTTCATGGGTCTTATGTTGCTGCTGTTAATGCATGGCGACCCCATTTACAACGAAACAAAAGACTGCCCAGTACCGTGCAGTTACAGACCAGACCATTGTTAGCCGGTGGGTTTCCATCCCTGGTTTTCAGAAGGCGATTCTCCCACTTTCCTTCTAGAGACTTACCAACTGACAGCCATCAAAACAACCCCGACTCACGGTGACTCCATTAGCAAATAGTAGAGCCGGCCCATAGGCTTTCCAAGGCTCTACATCATCACAAAAGCATCTTTCTTCCATGGAGTGGCTGGGTGGGTTCCAACCATCAACCTTTAAGATGGCCGCTGCATTTTAACCACTGCACCATCCGGGCTCCTTCTAAAAGGTGTAGGTATCTGTAATTCATATGTTTGTAAACAATCCCCAAATCTAGGTCTCCAACTTCAGTCTCACAATTCGTACATTGCAGCTGCCTGGTGAAAAAGTCCCAAGTAGAAAGCCCCATCTTTCTCCCATGGGATGGCTAGCTTGTGGTTTTGAACTGCTGACCTCGCAGATCACAGCCTAACACATAACCAGTAGTCCATCTGGGCTCCTGGAATATACCACTGTCATCTCAGATACTTCTACCCTCCCACCATTGTCTCTCTTGTAGTGGCTTGGTGATGTGTTGTCCTTATGCCGACCAGAGAACTTGAAGTCATTGGCCCATCTGATTTTTTAAACCTGCCTCCCTAAGTCCATCTGGCACTAAGTCTGGGTGATTCATCCTCTACAGAGTCTCTTCCTCTTTGTTTCCACTGGAATCTCCTCGGTCGTAACTGGTCTCATTGCCCCAGGCTCAGAGTGCCCAACCAACCCATATTCTGTTGTGAGCAGAGCTTTATACAGTGCAAGGGTCTTAGACATGGCAGGGGTCTTTCAGGAGTTCTTCACACCAACTCACTACCTCTTCAGCAGTCCTCTGCACAATACTTCTGAAGCGTGTAAATGTTCTTTGAGTCCAGGACCTAAACTTTCAAAGACCTAAACTTTCAAGACTAAGAGCAGGTACCAGAAACCATTTTGATCTGATATATTTTTGCCTTCATATTGGTTTTTTTTTTGGGTCTTCCTAGTTCACTCCATATAGAACAGAGGTTCATGAGGAATTTACCTTTCAGTAAGATCTCTACCAAGAAGAAAACTTCCAAGATGTCTGAGCCTCTGCTTGAGTATTTCTAATGGAAGGAAACTCTCTCCCGCACTAAGTGCCTCATGGGGTCAGTTCTAATTATGGGAGACCTCATTCCTACAGGAAGCAGCCCTGGTGGCATAGGGGTTACATGTTGAGCTGCTAACTGCAATATCAGCAGTTCGAAACTACCAGCCACTCCTTGGGAGAAGATAAGGTTTTGTACTACCATAGAGTTACCATCTCAGAAACAGCTCCCCCCTCCCCCGCAGTTCCATGCTGTCCTACAGTGTTGTTATGAGCTGGAATTGAGTTGATGGCAGTGAGTTTGTTTTTGTTCTTTATGTTCAGTGGATGAAAATCTGCCTTAATTCTGCCCCTCCTCCACGCTTCTCTTTGCCCAGAGAAAATATTCCAAACTCTTTGTCTTTGCCCTTCACAATTAGGACCAAGCCTCCCCAACCACAAGGATGACCTTGACAGAGAGAAATGCATAGCGAGTGACTACATTTCTTAGCCCTCCTTGCACCTAAGTGTGGTCAGGTGACCAGAGTCTTGCTTGGTGGTGGAAGGTAAGCAGAAATGTAATGTGTTGGTGCCCCTCCCACATATGAGACTTCAAATATTAAAGACATTTCTCTAGTTTCTCATCCCCTTCTCTGAAGCTGACACATGGCAGTCCCCTGGACCATGCTGATAGAGACAACATCCTAAGGGATGATCGAGCAATGGGATATAAGGAATAGATCCCTGAATTATCACAGAGCAGCACTACCTCGACAACCTGAGCCACTCACCTAAGGACTGCTACTGGGGAGCAAATTCACGTTCGCATTATTTAAGCCAGTGTCTTTTGTTAAAGTTCCTTAGCTTTGACTTGAATAAACAACACCTCATCACAGCCCAGCCCACCTGACCCCCACTCCAATGTATTTCCCACCACGTTTAATTTCTCACCATTGTTCTGTTGTTTCAGCTGATCCCTCTGCCTAGCCTTTTCCCCACCTTCTCCACCTGCTGACCTCTGCTTAGCCGTCAAGATCCAGTTTGGTTGTCACTTTGGCTGTACAACGTTCTCTGCCTCGGGATTTTTAAGTAGGAATGTTTTGGGCTGAAATGACAAAAGAGAGAAAGAAAGAATGAGAAATCTAACTAGCCATTGGTCAAACTGATTATTTCCTTAACAAAAAGCCATGGGATAGGTGGTCCCATGTTGACCTTTATGGCTTAAGGTTGCCATCACGTGCCCAAGCACTATGTTGTCATCCACAGTGGTTGTACCCCAAATCATTACATTCCTTTTCCCATTTAACCAACACATATTTACACAACAGCATCCCAAACAGAATTGGTGTAGACACTATAGATTTTCTCCTTGTAGTACCTTTTATCAGAGAGAACTATCCGTCTAAAATATTTGTTCAGATATTTTAAAGTCTTAAAATAAGATTTGCCCTAAGTCATCATTGAACAGTCATGGGTCCCATGTCCACTCCTGTGTCGGTCATTGGCACAAAGGTCATCAAACTTGCAGTCACTGATTTAGACCAATCATAATTGATCCACCCTGGCTGAGCAGGATACACTGGAAGAAAACTGGAGTTCTGTTGGCCAAAAAGAAAGGAAAATGACCATTGACACAGGCATGTAAGTAACTAAATATGTCTATGGTACAAGATGGTAATTTATCCATGTCTTCACCCAGGTGGGTAGCTTCTCAATGAAACACATACTCTGCCTCATTTCACCTCAGGGCCACCTGTATCTAGCACAGCAAAGATGCTTAAGTGACACTTTCAAAGGACAAATAAAGGAACACACATCTCCTGATGCTTTGTCCGACTTCCTGGGTGCGTCACACTCTTGTCAGAGGAAAGGATTACTTGGTGGTCTCTGTGCAAAAAAATGGAAAGGCAGAAGAGACTCTCCCCATTTCACCTTCATGTGGAACTTACACAGAACACACAGCCATCATTCCCAAGAAGCCTAGGTTATTTTAAGGGTGCGCAGGGAGATACTATTAATGTCTCACTTCTCTCTTTAGTGATGCTGCTGAATTTAGTGGTGGAAGTGCTAAAATACAGCTGAAAAAGCCGGTCTCAGGGCATTTCTGGCCAAGTCAATGTTGGAAAGATAAGAAATCCCTCAAGATTGTTCTTGTGTGAGTTAAGCCTATGCCCTGGGCAGACGCAAGGTTGATGGAGAAGTGGCTGTCCATCAGGGCGCTCCCGGGTGCAGAGAGAGCTGCAGCATCTCACCTTCTCTGGGCAGAGTGACATCTCCCACTGACAGGAAGAAGGCCCTGCTAATGATTTTCCAAACAGAGCATTTTTAAGTAATCTTTGTTGTTCTCGGTGGGAGCACAACTCCTAAGGTGGAGGGCTGGTGTGAGCACTGGGTGACCTAAGTGCTTTGAAAGTGCAACATAAGATGCTCAAGCTTCAAGCACAGTGCTGGGCCCACAGATTTCAACAACAGTCAACTGACTGATATGATCAAGCCATCCTTAATATTCCAACTCTGGGAATCATGGTGTTACATAGGCAGTTCACTATTTAGAGAGTTTAACTGTGTGATCCAAGTGTATACATTCACTAAAATATAAGATGCAAGCTTACAATTTCTTCTACCCCTTATGAAAGGAATGGCTCTCATATTGACATAACTGGAAAGTAGCAGAGGGTGAACTTAAATGCTATTCTTTTTCTCTATAACCAAGAGGGGGGTTGTTTGTTTTTTTAGCACATATCAGAACTTTCTCTTTACCAATGAATAATATTCCATTGAATATGTACCAAATTTTGTTTATTCATTCACCTATTGACAGTCCCTTGGATTATTTTCACCTTTGGCTATTGTGAATAATGTTACCATGACACTCCACCAAAAGAGCTTTACAATGAAATATTCTCTCCCATCTATTGAATGGTTAATAAAATTAATTGAATAAAATGTACCTTATTAGAGTAATACAGAATTTACTAAGTTGCTAACAAACCCAGTGCTCTTGTTTATTAAATGAAGAAACTGGAACTCCAAAAAACTAAGATAGTCTCCAAGACACTGGTCTTTTCAGCTAAAAGACCTGGCTTCCTGACTTCCAGATCTGCAATTTTGTTCTCTTCCAAGGCTTCTTATCTCTCTCTCTCTCTCTCTCTCTCTCTCTCTTTCTCTCTCTCTCTGTCTCTCTCTCTTTCATGGACCTGAAGAACCAAACTGTGAAGTCACAAAGCATAGATACGGACTGTTAATGAGACCAGAAGCCGTGGCGCCTCTATTAAGTACCATTGCTGGTTGATCTTCAGATACGAGTAACACTTCACCACCATCCCCTACATCTGGATTTTCCCATGTGTTCCAATGGAAACACCAAAAATGCATGAATTTGATGGCATGCAGTGCAAACAAATGTAAAGGCCACACAGATGGGATGTATGATTCCAGAAGGCTCTCATATATCCACCAACGTACCACTTTTGATTTGGCCACAAGTCACTGCTATTAGTTGCCATTGATTTGGTTCCGACTCATAATGACTCAACATACAACTGAACAAAACACTTCCTGGTCCCAGCCTATCCTCCAAATCCTTCCTACGTTTGAGCCCATTGCTGTAGCAACCGTGTCAATGCATCTCTTCGAGGATCTCATTCTTCGTTGCTGACCCTCTACCAAGCATGATGTCCTCCTCTGGAAACTGGTTTCTTCTCATGATAGGTTGAAATCTCCTCCTCCTCCTCCTCCTCCCTTCTAAGGAGCTTTTCAGCTATACTCTTTCCAGCACATATTTGCTAATTAGTCTGGTCGTCCATATATCTAATACTCTTCAGCAACATTACAAATCAAAGCCATCAATTTTAAGATCATCCTTGTACATTATCCAGCTTTTGCATACTTGTCGTTGTTAGGTCAGTTGCATAGGTACAACAGAACAAACACCACACAGCCGTGCTCCCTCCTCACAATTGTTCTTAATGTTTGCATCCACTTTGCAGCTCCTGTGTCAATCCATCATCTCGAGGGCCTTCTACTTTGTCTCTGCCCCTCTACTTTCCCAGGCATGATGCCATTCTCCAGGGACTGGTCTCTTCGGACATGTCCAACGTCTGTGAGACAACATCTCACCATACTCACTTAGAAAGAGCATTCTGGCTGTACTTCTAAGACCAATCTGTTTGTTCTTTTGGCAGTCCAAGATAACTTTCATTATTCTTCTGTAGCACCATCATTCAAATGCATGGATTCTTCTTTGGTCTTTGTTATTCAGTGTCCAACTTTCACATGCCTGTGAGGTGATTGAAAATACCATGGCGTGGTTCAAGCACACCTGAGTCTTCAAAGTGACATCCTTGCTCCTTAACACTTTAAAGAGGTCTTTTTCAGATTTACTCAATACAATTTGTCCTTTAATTTCCGCCCCCCCCATCATTTTATTGGGAGCTCTTATAGCTCTTATAACATTCCATACATCGATTGTCCTTTGATTTCTTGACCACTGCTTCAATGAGCATTGGTAGCGGATCCAAGCAAGATGAAATCCTTGACAACTTCTATCTTTTCTCCATTTATCATGAAATTACCTATTGGCCCAGTTGTGCAGATGCTCGTTTTCTTTACATTGTTTTATAATCCATGCTGAAGGTTACAATCCTTGATCTTCATCAGTCAGTGCTTCAATTCCTCCTGACTTTCAGCAAGCAAGGTTGTGTCATCTGAGAATCACAAGTGGTTAATAAGCCTTCCTCTAATCCTGATGTTGCTTGCATGAGGCAACCTCAAAGACTATGGCTTGAGTCAGGTGTACTTTAGTTTTCAAAGTGACATTTGTGCAGCAGACCAGCAGATTTTTCCCAATGCAACATGTCATCTGACTCCCTGACGGCTGCTTCCATGGATGTTGATTGAAGCTCCAAGTAAAATGAAAACCTTGACAATTCCAATCTTCTAATTTATCATGATGTTACTTAATGGCCTAGTTGGGAAGATTTTTGTTTTCTTTATGTTGGAACTGAAAGCTATGACCTAAAGAAAAAATCGCTCTATTGGCATATACTTCACATATCATGCACTTTAATTGTTCAATCATATTGAGATTTGTGCAATCATCACCACAGAATCTTTGATCTTCACCAAAACGCTTCAACCCTCCTCACTTTCTGCAAGCAAGCTGTTAATGACCTGTTCTTCATAAAATCTAGTTTCTCGTATTATTTGGGCAGCACACAGATTAAACAAGTATGGTGAAAGGTTACAAAGGTGAAGCACACCTTTCCTGATTTTAAACCAGACCGCATCCCTTCGTTCTGTCTGAATGAGCACAATTAAGTGTTCTGGAGTTCTCTTGCTTTGAAATGTTATCCATAATTTGTTAGGATCCCCACAGTTAAATGCCTCTGCATAGTCGACCTAGCACATCTGTCTGGTGTTCTCTGCTTTCAGTCAAGATCTATCTGTTGTCAGTAATGATATCCCTTATTCCATGTCCCCATCTGAATCTGACTTGAATTTCTGGCTGACCCCTGTCACTGCATTACTGAAATCTTTTAAAATTATTTTCAGCTAAGTTTTGCTTGCCTGTGAAATTAATAATGATGTGCACTAATATGGTATAGTCCAACATTCAGTTGGATCACCATTCTTTGGAATAGGAATGACTATGGATCTCTTCCAGTTGTTTGGCCAAGTAGTTGTCTTCCAAATTTCTTGGCAAACACAAGTGAACATCTCCAGCAGGGATCCATTTGTTGAAACATTTCTTTTAGTATTTCATCAGTTCATGGTTCTTTGCTTTTGCCAATGCCATCAGTGTATCTTGGACTCTTTCCTTCAAAACCATCAATTCTTGATCATATGCTACCTCCTGAGGAAAGGTTGGCAAATGCAGTTTGGTACTGTGGCTCTGTACTCCTTCCATGTGCTTTTGATGTTCAATATTTTGCCCACAGAAGCCTTCAATATTGCAACACAAGTCTTCAATTAATTCTTTACTTCTTTCAGCTTGAGAAATGCCAAGTGTGCTCTTCCTTGTGGGTTTTCTCCTTCCAGGTCTTTATACATTTCATCCTGGTACTGCATTCTGTCTTCTCCAGCCGCCCTTTGAGAAGGTCTGTTCAATTCGTTCACTTCATCCAGCCTTCCTTTTGCTTTACCTACTGTGCATTCAACGAAGAGTTTCATAGTCCCTTCTGCCATCCACTTTGGTTTTTCTTTTGTTTCTATGTTTTCAATGACTTAAAAAAGTCTTCATATGTGTCCTCTCATAACTAACCTGGTCCATCAGGTGCTGGTTTCCGTCTTGAAATCCAGGTGGGATATACTCAGCTCCCTTGGATTTCATTAATTTTCTTCAACTTAAACTTGCATATGAGCAATTGACAGTTTGTTTTACAGTTGGTCCCTGGCCTTGTTCTGGATATTAATATTGTGCCTCTCCATCATCTTTTCCCATAGATATTAATTCCAGTATTGTCCACATATATATCATGATTTTAATTATTGAATAAAAGATAGAGGGAATTCACCACCCCGTGGTGAAGCATCCCATCTCTGGGTAGCTCTAGTTGTTCTAGAACCCTTTCCAACACTGAGCAGAAGTGCATTTCCCTGCTTGTTTTCCCCATGACCCTGTTTCTACCACAAGTGGGCTAATAGTACAAGTGTGTTTCCTCACCACTTGCACACTTGACAGATATGAATGCAGTCACTTCTCCTCTGGTATTAACATGTGCAGTCCTCAAACTGCCCTGCAATTGGATGTGTCATTTGACTCATGAGAATTCTGCGTTCATTTAATGAGAAGCAAGAACAAGGTATTGTGAACACCCACAGGTGAAAGTGCCAGGCTGCGATGCCCATTGACTAACTGTGGGACATTGTGAGAGGCAGCAAGACTGTCCCAACAAATGAGTGGGAAGTGTTTGTCCAGAACTGGAGCGATTGTCATCAGCGAGATGAGATGGTTGCTCGTTTGGGGTCATTCAAAAGGAAGCAAACGAAGGAGTTGAATTCAACTTGTGATGCTCTGGAGTGTGTCAGAGAGGAACTGTGCTCTCTAGGGTTTTAGCCCTGTGAGTTTTGGAAGCACAATAGCAGGCCTTGCTTCCGAGGCACTTTGCGGTGGATTGGAAATCCAACCTTCCAGCATGCTAACCATTTGCACCGCCCACGACTCCTTTAAGTAACTTAGTTGTTGTTTGGTGCCATATAATTGGTTCTGACCCATAGGCACCTTATGCACAACAGAATGAAACACTGCTCAGCCCTGTACGACCCTCACACTTGTTCCCACGCTTGAGCCCACTCTTACAGCCGAGTTGCCACTCCATCTTGACAAGGGCTTTCCTTTTATTTTGCTGCCCCTCTACCGTACCCAGAACGATGTCCTTCTTCCGGATCTGGCCTCTCCTAAGATGTCCAAAAGTATGTCAGACAAAGTCTCACCATCCTTGACTCTGAGGAGCCCTCTGGTGGTGCTTCTTCCGGGACAGAGGGAGGCGTCCTTACAGCAGCTCATGGTATTTTCAATATTCTTCACCAGCCCCACAATTCAAGTGCATTGATTCCTCTTGGGTCTTCTTTATTCACTGTCCAACTTTCATATTGATATGAGGAAATTTATAATAAAATGGCTTGGGTCAGGCCCACCTTAGTCCTCAAAGTAACACCCTTGCTTTTCAATAGTCAAAAGAGTTCTTAAGCAGCAAATTTATCTAATGCCACTTGTCTTTTGATCTCTTAAGTACTGCTTTCATGTAAAATGATTGTGGATTCAAGCACGACAAAATTGTTGACAACTTCAGTCTGTTTTCTTTATTTATCGTGATATGAGCTATGTGTCCAGTCATGAGGATTGCCCTCTTCTTGACGCTGAGTTGTAATCCATACGGAAGGCTGCAATCCTTGATCTTCACCAGCAAGTATTTAAAGTCCTCCTCACTTTCAGCAAGCGAGGTTCTGCTATTTGCATATCACAGATTGTTAATAAGCCTTCCTCCGATGCTGATGTCACACTCTTCTTCATATAAGTTAGACTCTGAGATGATTTGCTCAGCATACAGACTGAATAAGTCTGGTGAGAGGACACAACCCTATGGCACAGCTCTCCTGATCTGAAACCAGGCAACATTCCCTTGTTCTGGTCACACAACTGACTCTTGTTTCTGCAGGAGCACAATAAAGTGTTCTGGAATTCCCTTTCTTCTCAAGGTTATACATAGTTTCTTATGATCCACACAGTCGCATGCCTTTGGCAGAATTCATGAAACACAAGTAAACATCTTCCTGGTATTCTCTGCTTTAAGCCAAGATCCACCTGACATAAGGAAGCTAACTCCAGCATTAAGGGTAGGGATGACCTTGTTACTTAGGGAGTGGCGGTAGCAGGGTCACAGTCACCAGCCTTCGACCTGAAGGAGAACAGGGAAGGTGTAGATTATTGTAGAAGGCAGTGTAAAGTTGATTACTGTGAAACTTTTCTATTACCTTCATTAAAAATTACAAGTATTCATTAGCAATCTTACAGCGTACACTTTTGAACCCTCGTTTTTCTGCATTAAATGAGACATATTAAACTGCTGCTTTGACTAAGCACCAAACCAAGCATAAACTAAGTCATTGGATAACCAAAGGGGGTGTGGCTTCCACGACTTTGTTTAAAGGGCCAAAGCCTTTCACAGACAAGATAGTGCTACCCACTGGCTGCGCCCAGAGTGGTGATTCTCTGCCCTTGCCAGGCTCGGCTCGGAAGCATTGCCCAGCTGGAAGGACACTGGCAGGACTGTGTGCCTGCACCGCAGGGCCCATTCTAGCAGGTCAGCTGGGTCTGTGTTGTCACCTTCAAACCGTTGGGAGAGCTGGGAGCTTCCAAAGGTGCGGCATTTGGCGCTGGGGGCAGGGAAGACCGGTGGGTGTGGAGGGTGGCTGGAGAGGTGCTTTTGACAGCCCTGGCCAGAGCCTAGGACCCTGTTCCCGCCGAAGTGAGCGCCCCGTCAGGCGCCGAGCGGATAAGAGAGCAGACAGTGGGCCTGGCCTTGATGCTTGCCAGCACCTGCAGATAGCAGGCAAATAATTGGCACATGTTTAAAAAAAAAAATTAAAAAGCTATTGGACGTGAGTATTTTCTAACAGCGTCTGGCGGGAGTGCCTGGGAGGAATTTAATCAGCAAGAGTTGTTTAAACAGGGCTTGGTGCACAGGCCCAGGCCAGGCTCGTAATGAACTCCGTATCATGTGCCACTCCTGTCTGCTGAGGACACTCAATTTGTTAATTCTGCAGCTGGTGAGAGAGGTCAGATAGGAAAGTGACGATTGTTTTCTGACGTCCCAACCCCTGCTCACATCTTTCTAATTAATCCTTTTCGGAGCCACCGAGAGATTAAGAAGGAGAAAAGGTGAGCAAAGCAAGCCGAGAGGAACTGCTTCCCAGGCAGCGCTGCCCTTCGCCTCTCAGAAGGGTTGGGTGTGGGGAGCGGGGCCCCAGGAGGGGACAGGGGTGGGGGGGTGACAAAAGGACACCTGGGCCTGTGGCCGGCTGTTCTTCTTACTCAAAGGGAAATCGGATGCTCAGAAGACATAGAAGCCACAAAATGGTGACTATTTTCAACAAGAGCAGGCACCGGGAGCAGGTTTGGGCCACCCTAGAAGATTGGGCAGTGTATGGGGAAGGAATATGACTCGGAGCTAAAGCCCCACGGTCAATGGGACTTTGTAAGAACGACTCCAGAGAGACCGGGCACCTGGTCTGGCGTTGTCCCCATCCACGTCTGTGTAAGCTGTGGCTGGGGTCTGGTCATCTTCTGTCTGCCTTTCTGATCCACAACCCCCTTGCTCCAGCTCACCCTGGGCCTGGGGCCCCTGGAGCCTTCACACATCCATGGCTCCCCTGAGCTCTGAGTCTGAAGGGCGGGGCGCCTGGAAGGTTATAGGATGAGCGGTGTGAGACCCCCTCAGACTGGAGGTCACTCTGACTACAGAGGTCTGTGCCTGACACAGTCTCTCCTCGGCTTCTATGCCCTCTCTCTCCCCCGTCTGACAGCTTTGTGCTGCTGGCCACTGCTGGCCCACCCCTGGGGGTCCCCCATGTTCCACCCACACCTTGGTAATTCATATCTTTTTAAATAAACCCATCTCAAACTTAACTTAATTTTTCTCCCACTAAGACACCAGTGCTTGGCAGATTAGGCAAATCTACGTTTGCATTTGGTCCTGAGTTTAAGCTGATCCATCGGTAACCTGGGGACAGGGAAGTAACAGGAACCGGGCACCCACAATGGCTCAGTCACTACCCAATCTCTTGCTTATGAAAGTCTCAACCTTAGGAGAACCATCGAAATCCTTGATGGTGTAAAACAAAAGAACACAATGAATGGCAATTCCTCAAAAAGTTGAACATGGAATTATCGTGTGTGCTAGGCTGGGTTGTCCACACAAACAAAGCCAGGGACCCTCCTCTGTGCATAAGAAAGAGCTTTCGATCAAGATGAACTCAAGTTCATGGGTCCTATAATAGCCAAGCCCTCTTCAGATTCATGGAGCTGCAGACTGCTGATGCGGAAAGGGGAAACAGGGAGATCCCAGACCAGTGGGTGCAGAGAGCTCCCAGGTTGGCAGTCCACACAGGGCCACCCCTGGAGGCAAACACAGAATACAAGCAAACAGAAGGGCAAAGATCTAAGGACAAAGAGAGAGAGACGTTCTCACTGTCTCTCTTCTAAAAAGGCCATACCCCCAAGGAAGCTTCACCAGGCTACCACCTTATTGACAGGTTGGACTGTGCCCCTACCTCCACGCAGGTGCAATCAAGTTGACTTAAAATCTAATCACACATCCCATGATCAGCAATCTCTTTCTTAGTTGTATATTCAAAATAGTTGTCCAAATAAAAACTCTCACTTATACCTTTTATAACAGCAATCTTCCAAATAGTCAAAAGGTAGACATCCACCAAAGATCCACCATTGGATGAATTACAAACAAATAAAACATGATTATTCAGTAGACTCTGACTCAGAGAGATACTAATTAGGGTCTCTGAGACTTTAAACTTTTATGGGAACAGAAAGCCTCGCCTTTATCTTGAGGAGTGACTAGTGGGTTTGAACACACAACGTGATATATTTGTGTAGGTAGATATTATTCAGCTATGAAAAGGAGCACAGTACAAACGCATGTTACAACATGGTGGTTACTCAGGGAAGAGTCCTAAGGTATGACTGCTTAATATAGTGGTTCTCAACTTTCCTAATGCCACGACCCTTTAATACAGTTCCTCATGTTGGGGTGACCCCCAACCACAAAATTATTTTTGTTGCTACTTCATAACTGTAAGCATGCTACTGTTATGAATTGGAAGACTCCTGTGAAAGAGTCATTCGACCCCCAAAGGGGTCGTGACCCAGAGGTTGAGAACCGCTGATTTAATAGGACTAGGGTGTCTTTTCAAGAGATTAAAACTTCTGAAACAAGATAGTGGTGATGATCGCGTCACACGTGAGCTATACTGAATGCCACTGACTTGTACAACCATGGCTTAAAAGTTATGTTATTTTACCACAATAATAGTAATTCTAATAACAAAGGATACAATGAATGTCTGAACCCCTGACCCAACCCAAGGTTCCCACGTGCTTCTCCTGTCAGTGTGCCTATCTCTCAATGTAGTTCGGAAGTCTTCGGTCCCAGGGAATGGCGACCCTGCACTGCACTGTCCTTCAGCACAGGCACTTGGTGCAAGGTCTGCCCTCCAGCGCTCCATTGCAAGCTTTGGGGGACCCCTCTACAAAGGTTTACTGGATGGCCTTCTAAGTGCGAGGCTCTGCGCTACGCCTTGGGGCATCAGAGTTGGATCAGATGCAGGGCTGGGCCTCAAGGAGCTCACTGTTGGCCAGGCCTAATCCTATACTTTGCACTAGTGCTAAAGCAAGGAACCCTGCTGGCCTAGTGGGTTACACGCTGGGCTGCTAAAGACAAGACCAGCTCCGGGAAAGATGTACTGCCCCAGAAACCCAAGGGTTTTCACCTGTCCTATACTCTCACGAAGGCGTCCTGGCGGTGCAGTGGGTTCCACACTGGTCAGCAATGCACAGCCAGCAGCTGCTCTGAGGGAGAAAGATGAGGCTTCTGGTCCCATAGAGATTTGCAATCTCAGAAACCCACAGGGCCTTTTCGACTAGGTCAGACAAGGTCACTGTGAACTGAAATGGACCCAATGTCAGTGGGTCTATGGCTGCTATGAGTCAGAGTGGATTTAATGGCAGTGACAAGTCATTAATTCAACTTCTGGCAGACATGAGTGTATGGGACAGAGGGGGCTGGGGGGGGAGAGTGAGGCGGGAGTTGGGGGTGGAAGGAAGCTCTGCCCCGGAGCACAGAGAACTCTGCAGGCTTAGGGGAGAGCACCCGCAAAGCCTTAGACGCACCGGCGTGCACAGGGCGAGGTGCAGTCGATGGTCGATGAAGTAGGAGATCGGGCATTCTAAGGCAGAGGGATAAGGCTGGTCCTGAAGACTGGTTCAGGGAGGAAGACCCCAAAACAACCCTCATCAATTTAGCTTCGATTTCAGAAGCAAAGGAAAAAGTAGCAAATATTCTTTCTAAGCATTTTTAAAAGAAACTGGCACACACTCATTGTGTGACTTGTGTAATTTTTTTTGAACTGTATTCTGATAGCAAGGTGCTACCCCACCGGGCTGGTAGGGAATTGATCCACAGCAATACAGGATTGTATTGCTTCCAGAATCTCAGAGATAACCCTCCAGGGGGGTGCCACTAGGCCATTCCCCCAGCGGTCAGGCCACCTCCCCAGAGGCTACAAAGGAGTAGGAGTGGACCTGACAGCATGGGTGCAGCTCACTGACAGGGACCTCTCCCGAGGCTGGGTGACACTTTCTATTATATCTCTTTGACCCTCTCTCTACTTTCTCTGGAACACAACCTCGTCTGCCATAAAAGTGTACAATCCACAGGCAGAACCACCTGGTTTAATCAGCTTCTGTGACTTGCTAACCTGCAAAATGTCCCCAAACTCAAAACAAGCTCACTGCCATTGAGTCAGTTCTGACTCATAGTGACTCTATAGGACAGGGTAGAGCAGCCCCCGTGGGTTTCTGAGACTGTAACTCTTTATGGGAGTAAAAAAAATCCAGTCTCTCTCCGTCAGAGCAACTGGTGGTTTTGAACGAACTGACCTTGCAGATCGCAAGCCAACTCATAACCACTGCACCCACAAGGGAAAAACTAAGGGTGTGACCATTGACTTGAAATTGCAAAAGAGAAGCCCCCGAGAGAGCCCGCACAAATGAATATCCTCACAATTTACCCTACTCCCTTACTGAGAACACACTGAAGGCTTCTGAGGGTGTGCGCCCTCAATCACATTACGTCTCTTAGTGATCCTACAGGTCGGACAAGAATTGTGTCCTAGGCTGTAAAATTTTGGAAACTAGACTGCCAGGTCCTTCTCCCGAGGAACAGTTAGCTAGTGGGTTTGAACCATCGACCTCTCAGTTAGCAGTTAAGTGCTTAATAGGACAGTTTACATTCTGAGTCTGGGTCTATTGAATGAATTATCAGAATAATTTGGTTTGGGGCAATAAATAAATCCAGGTAACTGAAGGGACCATAGGCATTTTCAACTTCAGTGAAAATAAAGCGATAAGGAGGTATTCCCTAAGAGGTACTGAGTGTCTGGTAAGAGTGGTGAAACTGATTGAAAGGAGGGTGATAATGACGGCACACCAGGCGAATGTGTCACTGAGCTGTGTCACGGAGATGACACGAATGTGCCACTGAGTTGTGCACATAAAACCAATGTTTGAAGTGGTAAACATTTTGTTATCTACATATGTAATGGATCACAATTGAAACACGAGTGAACAGGCAGTTATGGCATCTACACAGTCTCTACTGGACAGTGCATCATGCCAGGGAACTGTAAGGAGCTTAGAGTTTGGATATGAATCATAAGACCTCGGGTAAATTATTTTAATTGCCTGAGCCCCTGTTTTCTCATCAACACAATGGGACAGATAATTTCAGCAGCAAGAGCCCTGGTGACCTGGTGGGATATATGTTAGACTGCTAATTTCAAGGTCTGTTGATCGAAACCACCAGTCGCTCAGCAGGAGAAAGACGAGGCTTTTAAGTAAAGACAGGCTCAAAAACCTATAACTTCAATTCGATCTTGTCCTATTGGATGGGTGTGAATAGGATTTGTCTCGATGACAATGAGTTTGGGTTTTGGTGTTTTTGTTGTTGTTGTTGTTGTTTGAGGATCACAGGACCTAAGAGAGCCTGGTACCGAGTAGCTATTAAATAAGTGGTAAGTAGTAGATGGAGAGGACAGATGGCCAGCTCAGCCTTTTTTTGACTGATTTTGCTTCTTTGACATCAGTAGTAGACTCCTCCAAGTGTTAGTTCATCTTTCTTCCATCATGACACCACACAGGGACTTTGGGATAACATCAGAACAGTTGTGAGTTCTCAGCGCAGTCTAACTTTTAAACTGTGGTCTAAAGAAGGGCCTCTGTCTTGCCTATGCCGAGTATAGCACATAAAAAGAAATACGGAGCGTGTGGAGGTGGGGGTTAAGTGCTTGGCTATCAGATTTAAGGACAGCACATTCTTCCAAGCATTAGTACCCACTTGTGCCTGCCAGGAGAAGGCCAATAGGCAGCCATTTGTCCCGGGCTCAAAGAAAAGAGGTGACCTAAGGGACAGAAGATTTACTGAGAACAGCAGCTAGGGACAAGGGGAGGAAAAAATGGGGCTAGTTGGCAGTGAGTTTGTTTATGATTTTGTTTTGTTGTAGTGTTTTTCTGGCTGTATTAAACCTTAAATTCTGAGCATTAAATTTGCAGAAGGCTACAGTTTACAGTGGAAACCCTAAATCCATTTTTTGAACTTGCCACATAGATTCAGCCGCCATGGAATTCTTTCTATTAACCAGTAATGTGAATAATTGTGCCATTGGGTAGAGTGTGTTAGAAAGTAGAATGCTACCACCCCCTTAGTCAGTCCAGGGGTGAGCAACCTGGTCTTAGAGATTTGCCTGGGTGTGCCCTTGATGGAATGAAGTGACCATAACTGCCTTAGTCAGAGGACCTTGAACCAATTTTGTAAACGTTGCTGTCTAGCATAATGTACTGATCTCAATCATGGGTCTAGTTCCAACTTGTAATTCTGCCTGCAACTGTGACGTACTGATATGAGGTCACTTTTCTACCTTAATATAGCTCAGAGCTTCTAACTTCTGTAGGGGGGCAAAAGTGTGATCGTTATTGCCCTTTACAGGGTAGACTCAAACAGCTAGTAGTCCGTCAAGGGCATTGCTAAATATAAGAAACTTTTTGAGGGTGTCAAGAAATCACTGAAGCCACAGGAAAGAAAATCTACTCAATGTGCTGGCTGACAAGCAGTGGAATTGTTCCGTGCAAAGAATGACAGCTTCAGTGGCCACAGGCGAATGACTGGAGCAGAAAAGGACAGGGGGCCACTGTGCTAAGCCAGATACCCTCAGTACACCGGGGTATAGCTTGCTCGGCTTTCCATTTTCTCAGGAAAAAGCCTGACATCTGGGTATGTATAAGAAATCTCTCCATAGATAGTGTTGACAATGATTTCAAGAGTTTTCAAATCACTGTGTATTCAGAAAGGAGACCAGGCTAACTGGGCAACGAGAGACAAGTGAGACCCCTGAAAGTGTGGCTGAACCTACCCCTATGCTAGAGTAATCAACCATGGAAGATCAAAGGCGTAGCATCGACCCAAGGACAAAATTCCAAGGGCTAGATATGAAAGAGGAATGGGAATACGCAGTGAAGGGAGACAACGGAAGGGGTGGTGGTGGTACATTGAGAGGACTGCAATGGATGAGTGGCAGCAACGTGTGCATGGGGTGTTGAACGTAAAATGGATGATCTCCTCTGTCAATCTGCACCTAACTCAAAACTTAAGGTTTTTAAAAAACCTGTGTAGATGAAACAGAATATCTCCAAAGGCTAAATGACCTTCAAACTGCCCCATGCTAAATACAGGCCATGAGCCAAGGACTAAATCAGCTTCAAGATCAATAATCATAGTAGAAGCCATCCAGCACTCAGTCAAGAACATCGGGATTAGGAGCCAAGTTTAGAATTAACAGTGCACATGAAATAATAGGGGATGGGGTTAGGAGGGGAGATTTTGTGAGGAGCAATTTAATTCTGCTAGATCATCTATAGTTGGCATGAAGAACATATCCCAAGTTCTAGCCACACTACAGAGTGAGTCAAATCCACGGCTCAGTTTCTAGAAGTAAAAAAAAAAAAAGCAATTTTTTTCAAAAGGAAATAAAGATGGAAAAGAGAGAAACAATTAATATGGATGTCAGAGGAGACAGTGAACACATGCTGTGGAACCTTGAGTGGCTGAAGCAAAAGGGAAAATGATTAAGTAAAGAAGCCCAACCGAGTATGTCAAAGGACAGCCCAAGAAGATACAATAAAATGTAATGAGGTGAGCAAAGATTTAGAGTTAGCAAACCAGAAGAGAAGCGCATGCTAGACATTTGTATGAAGTGAAGAAAAAATACAAACCTTGACTTGCAGCGCTGAAGGATTCTATGGGCAGTATATTGAAAACTACAGGAAGCATTAAAGATGGAGAGAAGACCCAAAGTTTCTGTACAAGATGAATAGATCTATATTCAATGGAACATCTGATCAAGAGTGTGTGCACCGAAGGAAGAAAGATGTCTAAGCTGCACTGAAGGCATTGGTGATATTTTTTAAAGGCTCCAGGAATTGACAGAATATCAATTAAGATGTTTCACAAACCGATGTAATGCTGGAAGTGTTCACAGGTCTATGCCAAGAAATTTGGAAGACAACAACCCGGCAGCTGGCAGGAAGAGATCCATATTTGTGCCCGTTGCAAAAAAAAAAAAAAAGATCCAATTAGCTGTGGAAATTATTGAGCATTATCATTCATATCACATGCAAGTAAAATTTTGCTGAAGATAATTCAAAAGCACCTGTGTAATAGACAGCATGGGGTACCATATCTGACCTCCTCTGGCTTCCCTCTTGCCACAAGACAGGGGTCAAATATGCCTCCATGATCCATCCTTCTTTACCTATTCTGACATCAACCTTTTCTCCCACGACACTCTACTTCTATGCAGGATTTGATAACCCGTTGCAAAGGACATACAGCTTTCACAGGTAATGTTGTTGTTGCTGTTAGTTTCCATCAAGTTGATTCTGACTCATCGTGGCTCTATGTAAAACACAATACTGCTCAGTCCTGTAGAATCCTCATAATTGTTCATATGTTTGTGCCCATTGATGTAGCTACTGTGTGAATCTATCTCATCCAAAGTCTGCCTCTCCTTCCCTGCCCCACGACTCCACTAAGCCTGGTGCCCTTCTCCAGGGATTGGTCTCTCCTGACAACATGTCCAAAGGATGTGAGGTGAAGGTAGCAGTACATGGAAAGGGAGGGGCATTCCAGAAATTCAAGCTGGATTCAAACAAAGACATGCAATGAGGGATGTCTGCTTATGTTACATGGATCTTGGCTAAAATTAGAGAATTCCAGAAAGATGTTTATTTGCATTCCATTGGCTATACAAAGGCATTCGACCGTTATCCAAAATAAATTATGGGTAACAATGTGAGGAATAATAATTCCAGAACTCTTAATTGTGTTGAGGTGGGACTTTTACATAGACCAAGAGGCAGTCAATCAATGTGAAGGGGTGTGGATGTAGTGGAGACCCAAAATCCACCTGTAAGATAATTGGACAGTCCCTCACAGAAGGGCCACACAGAGGGGATGATAATTCCAGGTACAGTATGGCAGTGATGAACCACATAACTATCCTCTCTAGTTCTCTAATATTTCCTCCCTTACTATTATGACTTTTTTTTACCTCATTAAGCATGTTAGATTTGCATATATTCATCTGCATATTGAAGATTGTTCGGTACATAAAATCAAGATAAATAACCCTTCAGAAACAGTATCAGAGGTAATGGTTCCCTGAGGGTACAGGAAGAGGGGAGGTAGAAGCGGGGAATGGAGAGCTGATAGCATTGATGACTGTATAACCCCACATGATGGGATCACACAATAGAATTGTATGTGAATGGATAGACATGATCGTGTAAGATATGGGGAAAAAACCCAACAACCCTATTATAGAAAATTTTTTAAAGAATAAGGGTTCCTGTGGGGGTGGGGGGAGGGGAGACAAAGGGGAGATGATATTAAGGAGTTCAAGAAGAGAGATAATGTTTTGAGAATGATGAGGGCAATGAATGTACAAATGTGCTTTACACAATTGATGAATTGATGTGTGTATGGATTGTGATAAGAGTTGTATGAGCCCCTAATAAAATGATTTAAAAAAGAAAAGAAATAGAAAAAAATCTTACATGGCAACTAAAAAAAAAAATGTTTTGAAACTGATTATGGTAGCTTCATGTGACTGAATGGTAGAATGCTGTGATATCTGTAAGAGCTCCCAATAAAATGCTTTGTTTGTTTGTTTTTAAAAGAGGCAATCAGTCAAACAGAATAAGGGTAGAACTGCCCCTGTGGGTTTCCAAGACTGTTACTCTTCACAGGAATGGAAAATTTCATCTTTCTCCTGCAAAGTGGCTGGTGGTTTGGAACTGCTGACCTTGTAATTAGCAGTCTCACGTGTAACCACTATGCCATCAGGGTAAAGTAGAGGGGCAGCAAAGAAGAGGAAAATCGCTGCATCAATGGGCTCAAACATAATAGAAAGGACGCAGATGGCGCCGACCAGGCAGTGTTTCGTTTTGCTGTGCTATATAGGCTCCTTATGAGTCAGAGCCGACTTGAAGGCACCTAGCAACAACGACCACTCTGACACTCCTGCATCCCCACTAGATAGCACCATTCCCATCACACTGGCCCTCCCTAGGGTCCAGTTCACCAGTGTAATAATGTAACGTATTCCAAGGTTCCAGGGATTAAATGTGGGCATGTCTACTGCACTGAGCCACACCAGCCCCATTTCAAAAGCCACACTTGGCTAGTGGCCACTGCACTAGACAGTGCAAATTACAGAACATCTCTATCACCGGACAAAGTTCTGTTCTACAATACATCTAGAGGTAACCTCAGGGAACCAATGTGCCAGGGTCTGAGTAGATGTATGCCAATTATGCATTCTGGAACTGGGGAAATCGATGCAGGTTAGGGTTGGAAACCACTGGACCACTGGGAGACAGGCATGAACTCAAAGTCCATCGACCGCCTGGCTCCACATGCCTTTCCTCTGACCTGTTGACAATAGGGACATCCGAGGTCTCCTAGACTTGCCCTCAGTTCAGAAGCAGGGTCTGATGATCCCCCCAAATTTCATTATTTCATTTCCCCCGATGTCCCCCTTGTAAAAGGCCATAGGTCCCGTTGGGGACAGCTGGGAGAAAGATGAACAATAGAGATTGTTAGCAATGCAGTAGGACCAGGCCTCGGGGTGACACAGACTCCAATCCATTCGAGGGGTTGGAGGTCTATAAACTGATTCGGGTCTGTGAACTGATTGACAGCATATGGCAAGTCACTAGCTCCTTTCTGCCTCAGTTTCTTTCCTTGTATAATAGTGGTACCCAGTATAAGATTGTTTTAGATTGTGGGGGAGTTGATAATAAAATCTAACACTCATGTTACTGCTATTAACTCAATCCTGAATCCGTAGGGTTTCCACGGCTATAAGCCTTCACAGGAGAAGACAGCCTCATCGCTCTCCCAAGGATTGACTGGTGAGTTCAGGCTGCTGACCTTTCAGTTAGCAGCCAATAGTTAACTCACGATTCTACCAGGGTCCCTATATGCAATTAAAAGTCTCTTACACAGCACTTTTAGTGTATCAGGAATTGCTCTTAGCAATTATGTACTTTATCTTATTTAATCTTCACAATATCCCCATGAAGCAGACAAATTATTATTGTGTTCACCTTGTAGATATGGAAACTGAGGCACAATTGGCTCCCTCTCTTGAAGATTGTAGTGAGCATGTGAGAGAGCACTTCTCATCCGCCCACCAGCGCCGTGAGATAGAGCCTCAGCCATGTGGGAGACCAAGAACTAGGGCCGGAGTGAAGAACTGAACAGGCTAAATTACTTGCTCATGGTCCAGCCCAGAGTGTGCAATGGTGACAAGGTGCAAGCCCATCTCTGGGCACCCAGAGTTATTAAGACAAAAGGCAGTGGACATTCTTGTATTCTATCTTACATCTTCTTATATAAGAAGGTATGCACCAGGTTAGCCCACCCCCCTCTCTCCATGTCGTTTGCCTGCTTTACAAATGCCCTCGCTGTCACCCGGTGGCCAGCATCATGACCTGCCCCATAGCCTATGAGGAGGGGCCAGCCTGTGGCTCACATTTCTGAGTCCAGAGTGGGGAGGACAGCAGGGAGGGAAAGGTGACAGAAGAAACCAAAACTGGAGGGTGGAAGCCACCTCAGAGGCTTTTAGGAGACACACGCTTGAAAGGCAGACAAGAGAAGAGCGCCACAATGGAGTCTCCATCAAAGAGCAGCTATACACCTTTCCCCCGCTTCTCCCGCTCCCCCACTCCCTTCTGCACCAGCGTTCATGAACATGTCCCTACCGTGGAATGTGGTACCAAGAGACGAAAAGAGAGCCACTGAGTAGAGCTCAGTCATCCACAGACCAAAGCCTCGACTTGCCTCCTAAAAGAAGAGCTATTGTAATTGCTATTTTTCACGCAGAAAGCATTTGCCTAGTGCCTACTGTATGCCCAGCACCTGCTGGTCCCTTTCTGGCGGTGCCCTGCTAACCCACCCCAAGTCTTCTCTCTCCAGGCTTCCTCCACCTCTCAGGAGCTCTGGCCATTCCAATTCCGTGGGTGCTCGTGATCCCTCTGCCTGCAGAGTCCTCCTTCACATGGTTTGTCTGGAAAACTCCAGAGACAGGAAGATTTCTCCTAGTGCTGGCATCTCCGAATTTGGCCCTCTGGCCTAAACTGTGAGAAAATAAGTTTCTGTTTCTTAAAGCCATCTGTTTGTGATGTTTAGGTGATAGTAGCACTAGATGACTAAGGGGAAAGAATAAGATGAAGTCCATACCTTCATCAAGCTGTGTTGCAGCCAGGGAGATAGGCCGCGGAAGTATGTGACATCATGCAGCCTGTTGATGGGGGATATAAAGAAAAATGCAGCAATGGAGAGAGAAGAGCACAGAGGATTTCTTTAGATGGGGTGAGGAGAAAAGGCCTAAGGAGACAATAATAATAAAGGCAGTAAGTGCAAAGGCCCTGAGGCAGGCCAGTGATTGCTATGTCTAGCAACAACAAGGTGACCACTGGAGTTGCAATCAAGTGTATGAGGGGAGACCCTGAGCCATAGAGAGAGGAGAGGCAGGAGGGGCTTCATCCTGCGGCCCTTGCACATCATGGCAAGGGCTGGGCTTTCATTCCAAGGGCACAGAAAGCCTGTGAGGTAATGAACAAGAAGTGAGATGGTTTGATGTCATTGTTTAGAAAGCTACTCTGAGTACACACTAAAGTGTTTAAGGGGAAGAAGATCAATATCTGTAATTTATTTTGAAATCCACCCCAAAATAAGAATGAGGATGGATAAGAAGGTCAAATAGAAGGAGAGATGTATAATAAAGCAAGTAGTTAAACATGCATGGTCAAATCCGGTAGCATCTAGGGACAGTAGAATCTTACGCACTCACTTCCATTGAGTTGACTGACTCACAGTAGCCCTCTAGGCCAGCGCCGCACTGCTCTGTGGGTTTCTGAGACTGTGACTCTGTACAGAAGTAGAAAGCCTCCTCTTTTTATCTTGGAGTATCTGCTGGTTTCAAACTGCAGATATTCACTGGAAAAGTTGTTCCTTTTTGGATTTGTGAAAATTTGAAGCAGTTGAGAAAACCTTTATATGCTGCCTAATCCACAGAAGTGAGGCAGAAGTAGAACTGGAAGACCAGGTGGGTACCAATTGCCCGAAACAGGGCTGGGATTGACGGTATCCTGATCAGGATGTTGGAAGCGGAAGAAAGAGAACCACTGGAATCACTGAGTGGCTGACGTGTGTTTGAGAGGGGCCATTAGAGGCTAGGCGAGCTCTGAAGAGGAGAGTGAGCGGCCATGCAGCAAGGCTGGGTGGGATTTTGCCTCTTCTATTTTCCGGGTGGCCGTGAGCAAACGCCACATCTCTCTGAGTCTCTGTTTCCTCAATTACAGAATGAGGGTAGTAGAATGTAATATGCAAAGTTCTGTTGAAAATTCAGTAACAGAATTCGTATAAATTGTTGGGGAAAGAGGGTTGTTGTTAGCCGCCATCGAGTCAGCTCCAACTCGTGTTGAACTTGGCGTTAAACAGAATGAAGCAGGTTGATCCTGTGCCGTCTCCATGGCAACAGGTATTGCTGCAGCGCCTTACCGTCTGGGAGGTTCATCTTCTAGCCCAAGATCAGAAAATGCTCCATTGCGATCCATGAGGTTTTCAGGGGCTGGTGTTGCAAAGTTGATCGCCACCACTTTTTTCCTAGTCAGCCTTGGCCTGGAAGTCCCGCAGAACCACATCCATGGTGGGTAATCCTGCTGACACTGGAAACACTGGGGGCTTAGCTTCCAACATCATAGCAATCTGCCAGCTGCCATCGTGTGACAAACTGGTAGATGAAGGGTCAAAGCAAGAGAACAGATGCTCGAAAATACTGGTTCTCCTCAAATGGTGGATCAAGAATTCTTGAAAATAATTATCACTAGTAATAAAGGACCATTTGAAATGCAAACTCTGCTAGGTTAAAATCATGAAAACTGAGAACTGTCCACAAATACGGTACTAAAATGTATAATGAGATCTAAGACTGCCATGAACATTTTCAAGGATTTTATCACTAAAAAAAAAGCAAATAAAAAAACTGTGTAATGTCCTACAAGGAATAGAAGCTAATAAACAAAGTTCCTCTTTCACCTGCAGGAGAACTTCTGGACATCAACAAGTGGGAAGGGACCAGCTGACTTTTCAGCCTGGGTCCCAGGTAGTTGGAACTGACTCTAGATATTTGCCAAACCAACTGACAATAAAATTAACCAAAAGGAGCAGATTGGAGTCCAGGGCGACGGTCATGGGCTCAACTCCTAGCCATCTCCATAATGACTTTCCTAAGTCCTTAAAGTTTGAAGTGTTGGCTAAATCTGGGGGTAGAAATGCCAAAATGGACAGGACGTCTTTGCTTCCAGGTACTGGAAAGGCCATGTAGTCCTCCAGTAAATTGACATTTCCTTGCCAAAACT
Organism: Echinops telfairi; assembly: GCF_000313985.2. NCBI lineage: Eukaryota > Metazoa > Chordata > Mammalia > Afrosoricida > Tenrecidae > Echinops > Echinops telfairi. The sequence goes on from NW_022103904.1 coordinate 1,074,529, forward strand.
GCTGTATCAATCGATTACTCTCAGAGAAAACATTGTCTCCGCTTTTCTCTCTTGTTTTCTCTCCTCCTCTCGATCCCCTAACGCTCTCCCTGCCCCCCGAAGCCCCCCGGAATTGCCTCACTCTCCTGGAAGCTCTGACTCAGCTGTATAAATAACGGGAAATAATGAGAAGTCATGAGGTCAAATGCTCCAAGTGCCCGTCTGACAATTTTCTCTTTCCCACCAGTGACATGGAATCTGGGTTGCCTTGTGGGAGCAATTCTTATGAATCGAAGCTATTTGGGTTGTAAACAAGAATGGTTCAAGCACAGTGTTCAAACCTTGGCCACTTCTCTGCTGTGGGACAGAGCCCACTGAGTCAATAGGCACTAACTCCTGACTAAAGATACGTCTCCTATAACAATATACTTAGGAAGGGGGGAGCCTACAGATGATCGGCGACCCTTGGACGGTAACCTGTAGATCTTTTCCACATATGAATGTTGGGTCAAGGGTCAAATCACTCTATTCCAGTCCCTTGACCCCTCAGCATACGTTGGCATCAATCATTCGGATGTTTGCTTAAGCCCTTGTATCTCCCATGCAATGACGTCATTTCTATAATCCTCTAGGGTGTGGCCTCCAGTGATGAGTTACAAAAATGACACTCATTTGTATCGTCATGGGAAGCACCACAAAGTCTTTGTTGGTTTAGTAAATTAATAGCAGTTCTTACTATATGATGAATTCTTTACATAGCTTATAGTCCAATAACATCTGCCTCAAGCTCTAATAAATAACTTACTGCCATCAGATCAATCCCAACTCATAGTGACCCTTAGTAAAACGTACAACTACCCTTGTGGGTTTCCAAGGCTATAAATACTTTATGGGAGCAGAAAGCCTCATCTTTCTCCCATGGAGCAACTGATGGTTTTGAACTGTTGACTTTATGGTTAACAGCCCAATGTACAACCCACTATGCCACCAGGGATACCCAAACTCCACTAGCTGTGGTAAATTCTACTGTCAAACCTAAGCATCTGCAAATATGAAAATCAAAAACCCAAACTCACTGTTATCAAGTTGACTCCAACCCATCGTGACCCATAAGGACCTAATAGAACTGTCCCTTTGGGGTTTCTGAGACTTTAAATCTTGACAGGAGCAGACAGCCTCAGACCCCTTCCCCTGTGGAGGAGAATCTCTGGCCTGCATTAGCACCTCACTTCAGGAACCAAGGCTCCCAGCATGTACGGGTGAGTGTGAAAACCATTCTCCCCACTGCCCTCTTCGCATTTCAATATCATTTGAGGGAAAAGTGTAGCGCTGCAGTGGGGACCTTCACAGGAGGGAGAAACATTGGAGTTCCTTGTCTGGGCTGATGAAGTTGCCCTCTGGCTTAGCTGACCCTGCACTCAGATGTGTTATTTCTCCCTTGCAGACCATGTTATAAAGCCCAACTCAAGACCTCTTAACATTTAAATCAAGGTCCATTGCTTGGTGCTGAAAGCTGCTATATCCTTGGGATAATGACATATGGCTGAGAGAAAGTATATTAAGAGTTTCTTCTATAAATTATGTGTGTGTATGAGGCTTCAAAAAGTTCATGGAAAAATTAAATTAAAAGATAATAGTTTTTTTTCTTTCTGAAGTCCCCTCATATATGCACAAATGCCACTGACCCTTAACTCCAGTCATCACATCACCATCATCTTTGAAAATTATCTGTCATCTGACTACTCTGCATTAAAAAGACCAGGCATCTCCACCATAGATAAGCACTAATTTTTTTCTCAATTACACTAACTTAATTTTCTTTAGGACTAAGAGCCTCTTTTAAACCTAGATTAAAAGAAGCTCCTATCTCACCATCTGTATTTCCATTTGTTCACCCACAGTTTATAATTTCCTACTGGTTTCTGTGTTTGTACACACTTGCTTGTTAAAACACCTTATTTCTGTAGAGAGCCATCTAATCATCAAAAGATCAGTTCCTATCATTCAATATTTTGCCTATAGATTCTTTCAAGATTGCAACTGGAGGCTTGAAGTTTTTCTTGAATTTTTCAATTTAAGATATGCTAAGCATGTTCTTCCTTTTTGGTTTTCTAACACCAGGTGCTTGCTCATTTCATTATATTTTACTTTGTCTTCTCAAGCTACCCTATTAATTTTCTTATTAGTTTGTTTACTTCATCATTTCTCCCATTTACCTTAGCTATTCTACAAATAAGAGCTAATTACTCTCCAATTAAGAGCAAGTTTTGGGGTCTCTTTGGACATTTACTTTGATTTTCTTTCTTTTTGAATGACCTTCTACTTTCTTCATGTACGATATTCTTGAGGCAATCCCACAGCTCATACGGTATTCTGTCATTAGAGTTCGATACAGCAAGTCTGTTCTTGAAATGTTCTTGAAATTTGAGCGAAATAAACTCAAAGTCATATTTCGGCTTTCATAGACTTGCTCTCATGTCCTCAACTTCAACCAGAGCTTATACATGAGCAATTGATGGTCTATTCCACAGTAAGCCCCTGGCCTTGTTTTAGCTGCTGATATTGAACTTCTCCATCATCCCTTCCCACAGATGTAATCAATTTTGTTTCAGTGTATTCCATCTGGAGAAATCCATGTGTATAGTCGCCTTCTGTGTTGTTGAAAAAAGGTATTTGCTAAAAAGAGTTGGTCTTGCAAAATTCTATCACGCAATCTCCAGCTTCGATTCTATCACCAAGACAGTGTTTTCCAACTACTGTTCCTTCATCTTTGTTTCCAACTTTTGCATTCCAGTCGCCGATGACTATCAATGCCTTTTGATCAATTTCAGCCTAAAGATATTGGTGGAATTCTTCAACTTCTTCATCACCAGTTTTGGTGATTGGTGCATACATTTGAATAATAGTTGTATTGTTTGGATTTCCTTAAAAGCAGATAGACAAAAAAAAATCCTATCACAGACAGCACTGTACTTCAAGAGAGCTCGTAAAATGTCCTTTTGGTCCTTAATGAATGCAACACTATTCCTCTTGATTGGGTAATTCCCAGCAGCGTAAACCATATTTTTTCTGATTCAAAATGGCCAATACCCATTTATTTCAGCTCACTAATGCCTAGAACATAATTTTTTATGCATTTGATTTTATTTCATACAACTTCAAATTTTCCAAGATTCATACTTTGGACATTCTATATTCCAATTACTAATTGATGTTTGCAGCTTTTTCTTCTGACTTTGAGTCATGCCTCCTCGTCAAATGAAAGCCTAGAAAGGCTTTACTCCCACAGGCTTTACTCCATCCAATATGTGCTGCAAATCCTAAACTCCATGCCTGTTGTTAGAATCCTATTTCAATTAGATTGTCTTTGTCATGTTAACAGACCAGAATGAATATAGGGTGTATTTTGAGTCAGTTTAATTTGAGTGATAGAAGTATTTAAAACAAGCAAGCAAGCAAGCAGAGATGGGAGGAGACAGATGCCAAGCCGCATGAAGATTGCCCAAGAGCAGAAGGTCAGAAGGGACAGGACCTTCCTCCAGACCCAACACCCTGATTTTAGACTTCTTGCCTCCTAAACTGTGAGAATGTAAACATTTTTGTTTGTTCTGCATTTCTGTTCTAGCAGCACCAGATAAATAAGAACATGAATGTATACATAGTATTAAAAATAACAATAAACAACAAAAGTCAACACCTAGTTTTCCCTTCCCCCTCTTTGTCAAGAATACCAAGAATGAAGAAAATGTGACCATTTCAGGGTGCTCTAGATAGATAGTATAAACAGGCTAAGGAACCAAGTGGTTGCTTTCCTGCGCAAGCCTGGGGTTATCACATATATATTCCAAGAACCCCCTTTGTCTGTGTTCCTTCTGATACTAGGATAGAGTGTCCCAGGGTCTCCTGGCCAACAGACCAATTAGCAATCCTGAAGAGGTCACAACCTAAGAGAGCCTTCTCCACTGGAGGCAAGCAGCACTGGCCGGAGTTGAGGAGGGCAGCCCTTAAAAGCACTGCTGCAGTGTGTTTTCCTAAGCTAGAAAAAGAAACCTTGGGACAGAAAGGTGAAATATAAACTGAAAATAGGACAACAGTCACCTTCACTGCTGGCGACTGAGGCAGACACAATAGAAAAGCTGAGTGAACTGAGAACACACATTTCGGCATTCCCCCACCCTCTGCTCTGAATCAGGCTCTGTTTTCAATGGGTTCCACCACGGGACTTCCTAGGGACCCCTGCGTCTTCCTCCTCTCATTGCAGAATTCTCCCACCATCCCAAGACCATTCAATGAGAGAGACATTCCCCATCCTGAGCTTTGGGTGATTTTGTTTGTCACGGACACCAGAACCAATTGAATGTAAAGAGAGGCTTCACAAGGTTTATGTGAAGATGCAATTTAAAGATAACAGTTTCCTGTATATGAAATCCAGGATAGGTAAGATTATAGAGTCAGTAACTGGATTAATAATTACCTAGGTACATGGCAGGGGAGGTTGCAGGGAAAAGGGGAGCTAACATCAGTCACTACAAGAAAGAAGAAAATGTCCTAACATTGATTGTGATGATGATTGCACACCTTTCTTTAAAAAGATTGAACTATTGAAATGTATATGTGAATTACATGCCAATTAAAAAAGGAAAAAAAGAAATTTCACTCCAAAGAGAAAATATATATAATGGAGTGTGTGTGTTTGTGTGTGTGTGTGTGTGTGTGTTTGTGCGCACACGTGCGCATGCCTCCTGATCTCTGTCAATGGCCATGTAGAACTCACAGATAACACTTACAGGTCAATGGTTTAGTAGGGGAGGAATAAGATATAATTTGGGATCATGACCAACAGGCTACAAATAGGGATCAGGGGGGAAAAAGTAGAGCTGATACCAAGGGCTCACTAAAAAGTAAATGTCTAGAAAAGAATGATGGCAACATAAGTACAAATATGCTGGACACAATTGATATATGGATTGTTGTAAGAGTTGTAAGAGCCCCCCAATAAAATGATCTTTTAATTTTAAAAAATAGGGATCAGGAAGCATGTATAAAAAGTTTC
>NW_022103904.1:1080544-1095891 GCF_000313985.2 Echinops telfairi
TATGACAAAATAGTAATTTATAAATTATCAAGGATTCATGAGGGAGGGGCGCGGGGAGGGAGGGGGGAAAATGAGGAGCTGATGCCAGGGGCTTATGTGGAGAGCAAATGTTTTGAGAATGATGAGGGTAACGAATGGACAAATATGCTTTACATAATTGATGTATGTATGGATTGTGATAAGAGCTGTATGAGCCCCTAATAAAATGATTTAAACAAAAAAAGTCTCCCTTCTTCAGAGCAGAACACCTCTCTCAGCTCCTTTCTGTCACAGAAGCCTCCTCTCAGTCCACTCGGGACTAGCTCTTCTAGGCCCTGAACTCAGGTTCCTCTCTACTCCCTCAGGACATGCCCCTCTTGGGCCTGCTGCCTGTCACCACCGACTGATGCTGGGCACCTTCCAGCCTTTTTTTGACCTTCAGTGTAACAACACTTGGCCCCTATCCAACTCTTTGGGAGGTTCCTTGCTTCCTTTCTCTCTCTTTCTGTTTTTCTTGTCTTTTTTCCTTCTCCTTCTCTTCCTGCTTTTTTCTGTCTAAAAAAAAATTCTGTGGGATTGACCACATATCTATGCAAATGCTTCATCAATGTCAAAGCAGGATCCTCCCACCATGGGCCACGAAGTGACCAAACCCCTCTCTGTAGACCACAGACACTTCATTCACAATGCAGGCTAGAGACACTTCATTTGTGTAGTCTATTAACCAATCCCTGCCAAGTGCATGCCAATCACAGGGTAGACTGCAGCCCAGGAGCAGACAAAAAGTACGGAACCACACATTGTTTACAATTTACCCAAGGAATGCTAACTAACTTGGGGTGGACTCTCTGGGACAGGAAACTAAGGCAATGGTAACTGTCCAGGGCTTGGAGGGAAAATCTCTCAAGCTGTGTTTCCAAAGAACCAAGACCACAAAAAGAGCTCATTTCACCACAAATCCATTGGATGAGACCCACACTTTATAGCAGTGAATCTGCTTTACTGACTATGAATGTGAATCAATCCCATACACCAAACACTCAATTAGTGTTTGAACAAAATCTGGACACCATAGCCTATCAAATTGACACATAACCATCATAGTGGCCTTTGGGAAAACTCACTCTGACCTGAAGAATATAAGAACCCCCCTAAAATATAAGAAAAGAACCCCCTTCCACAGAAGAATGGAATGATGTTGCTAGCTGCCATCTAGTTGGGCCACAACTCAAGGGGGTCCCATGAGGTGACGCCTTAACTCCAGTCCTACACCGTCTTCGTGATTGTCTGTGGCTAGAACCATTGTGATTCCTAAGGTTTCAATTGACCGATTTTCAGCCCATCTTCATCTGAAAGTTCCAGTGAAGCCTGTTAACCATCATGGCAGTGGTGAAAGCCTCCACTAGCACTCAAGTGCAAGGCCCAAGGTCAGTCCCAATACTCTGTTCTCAGAATCAAAAGTGCATGGGCTGTAAGGGATCCCAGGCTATATTCCACACTGAATTACAGGGACAGTGGGGAAAGAACAGAAAGAAAATTCGCTGGGAATACAAGTGGGCTTGCTCTGTAGGATACAGGGAGTAGGAATGCCCTGACTCACACACTCATGTATGTGACACTAGAACTGTGCTCCACAGAGTTTTCATTGGCTATTTTTCAGAAGAAGATCCCCAGACGTCTCTTTCAATGCACCCTGGGTGAATTCACATTTCCAATCTTTCAGCTAGCAGATGAAATCTTTAAGCAGCACAGTGACTATACACATGAGCCCAGGCAGACAGATTTCACAGGAATCAAATCAATTACATCTATGGAAAGAGATGATGGAGACACTCAATACCATCAGTCAGAACAAGGCCATGGGCCAACTGCAGAACAGACTATCAGTTTATTCATATCAGGTTCACATTGAAGCTGAAGACAATTTAAAATAGGTCCAAAAATGATAAATCTGACTTGAATAGTTAAAACTTTGTCACTTGATCCCTCTTTTGATATATTTTGTGCTTGATCTGTTTTTTCATACTTTATGTGAGTTTTATTTAATATTGAGGTTTGTCTCTGCTGTATTTTACCACTATTGGTAGCATTCTTGACTCCTTAGTATGTTGTGTTTTTCTCTTTTTCAGTATATGAAAATCAGAATACGTTAATCTATAGAGACAATAACTAAAATAAGGGTTCTCAAGGTGGTATGGGTCAGTAAGGAGGGGTTGACATGAAGGAGTTCAAGAAGGAAGAACATGTTTTGAAACATTGTGGTAGTGGTTGTACAACACTGTTTGATATGATTGAACTATGGAATGGCATGATGTCTGGATTATCTCCTAATAAACTGGCTTGGGAAAATAAAATAAGTCCACAAGATCCAAACCACTACTTAGAGTATATCCCACCTGAATTTAGAAACTTGCCAGAATAAATTTGATGTATTGAACCCTAATGACCAAAGACCAAACAAATTATGGGATAGCATAATGACAACATACAAATGGGCTCCAAAAGAGTTGTTGGGAATATTCCATTATCTTTCCATTACATTTTTCCATGAACTTATTTACGTTCCCTCATAAATGAAGAAAACAAAGCCAAGCCCAAGCTGACTGCAATCAAATCAACTCTGACTCCTAGCCATGCTACAGAACCGAGCAGCACTGACCCATAGGGTTCCCACGGATACACAGCGTCACAAAAGCAGACTGCCACGTCGTCCTCCTGCAGAATGAGCTGGGTGAGACGGGCTGCATCACCGCATCATCAGAGCTCCTAATAAAGCCAAGGATTTTTTTTTAACATTTTATTAGGGCTCATACAACTGTTATCCCAATCCATACACACATCAATTGTGTAAAGGAAAGAAAAAATAGATGTCAGAGAGATTGAAATTCGCTCTCGAACATAAAGGAGCTAAAGCAAGGAGAAGAAATGTTTATGTCTGAGATTTGAACAGGAGATTCCAAAGGGCAGTGAGAGAACCCAAAAGAACGTACTTTAATGGCATGAATAGACACAAGGAGTTAGAAACCTAAAAGGGGCCAGGGGCTTAAGTGGAGAGCAAATGTTTTGAGAATGATGAGGGCAATGAATGTGCACATGTGCTTTATATAATTGATATATGTATGGATAAGAGTTGTATGAGCCCCAATAAAATGATTTTTTTTAAAAACCTAAAAGGGAAAAACACACTTGGCATTTCCTCAGTTGAAAGAACTGAAAGGGAAAAAACAGCCTTCAGGTAAAATAAGGAAGTATTTTTTGAGTAAAATAAGGAATGACACAGGAAGCATCCAAAGAAGATGGAAAGAATACACAGTCACTGTATGAAAAAGAATTGTCAACCTTTAAACATTTCAGGAGAAAACACGACGAAGAACAGTAGGCTTGCAAATCAGTATTCAGAGCCCAGGATTCAAGAAGATGAACTCTCTCTAGAGAAGAGATGGCATCAGGGTCAGAGGGAAGCTCACTAACGACCTGTGACAACCTTGCTTTCTGAAAGTGAGGACGACTTGAAGCACTTGCTGATGAGGATAAAAGACAGTAGCTTTCAGCATGGATTATAGCTCACCACAAAGAAAACAGAAAATCATAAAATTACACCAATCGACAACACCGTGATACATGTAGAAAAAATTGAAGTTGTTAAGAATTTCATTTTTTCTTGAATCCACAATGAACACCCATGCAAGCAGCAGTAAAAAAAAATCAAAAGATTTATTGCTTTGGGTAAGTAAACTGCAAAAGACTTCTAAGTGCTGAAAAACAAAGATGTCACTTTACAGACTACAGTGCATATGACCATGCATGTGAAAACTGGACAATGAGTGAGGAATGCTGAAGAACTGAGGCATTTGAAGTATGGTGTCAGTGAGAATATTGAATATTCATGAACTGTCAGAAGAACTCACAAATCTTAGAACAATACACAGAAATTGCTTCTTGGAAGCAAGGATGGAGAGACTTTGCTTCAGGCATTTTGGATATGTTATCAGGAAAAACCTGTCCCTGGAGAAAGACAACATGCTTTGTAAAGGAGATGGTCAGCCAAAAAGAAGACCCTAGATGAGCCCTATAGGACCAGTGGTGTGAGTGGCAAAACAGGGAGGGTAAAGGGAGAATGGGTAGGAAAGAGGGAACCGATTACATGGAACTGTGTGTGACCTCCTCCCTGGGGGACAGACAACCGAAAAGTGGGTGAAGGGAGACGTCAGACAGGGCAAGATATGACAAAATACCCATTTATAAACTATCAAGGGCTCAAGCGGGAGGTGGGAGCGGGGAGGGAGGGGAAAAATGAGGACCTAATGTCGGGGGTTTAAATGGAGAGAAAATGTTTTGAGAGTGATGTACAAATGCGCTTTACACAATTGATGTGTGTATGGATTGGGATAACAGTTGTATGAGCCCCTAATAAAATGTTAAAAAAAAAAAAAAGACCCTCAATAGGATGGGTTGGCACCATGTCCTCAACAAGGGGTTTAAACATGGTAATGATTGTTAAGGGTGGCACAGAAAACAAGGCTGTGTTTCAGACCCGTGTACATCACAGAGTCTTGAGCATTAGAGCTGACTACCTCAGACACACTTGTAACCTGAGGACTGAAATAGGAAAATGCAGTGTCTGAGGAAGTGGAAGACAATTGTACCAAGATTATTAAACTGTTGGTAGGTGGACAAACCTGAATTTGCTACATCAAGATACATAATACATATGCTGTATTAAGATATACAGCAAACCTGTGATTGACATTCTCAGTGATTATTATTGTAAATTTCCCTGACAAGTAACCCCCATTGTTTGTATAAATAGCATCCAGCCATGAAAGGATTGATTCTGGACAAGTGAATAATTCAGGTACTGTATTATGGAGTTAGTTTACATGGGCCCAATATCCCTCTTTCAACAAGGCTTTAAAAATTTAATACCCGGGGCTTATCAAAGACAATATTAATGGAAGATTGTTATTTTCCAGAGGGATCATTGATAAGACTCTTTACCATAAATGAACAAGGAGGTTTTGAAAGGCAGCCAAAAGCAAATGAAAAACAAAGAAAAAGCTAACCTTACCTTCCCCCAGCCCCACAAAAAAGCATAGATCCAGGAACGGGGTTGGGGGTCACACTAAATTCTAGCTCCAAATTAAGAACAATTCATTCTTACATCATGGTGCTGTTCGATACTTGCTCTCAAGGAAGGAAATATAAAAGATGTGGGTGCTATAGAAAAATGTGGTGAAGAAATTAGATGGTGCCCAGCTACTAGACAAAATAGTGCCTGGGACCTTAAAGACTTGTCTCCAAACAAGCAGTCATCTAAGTGAGATGTCAACTAAGTCCACATGGAAGACGAATTCCATCATTGTCACCGGGGAACTGTAAATCATATAACCTGAAGTCAAAGGAGGGATTAGTATCAGAGCCTAAATTGTGAGAATCTGGTTTGCAGAAGGCTATGAATGACAGTGGAAGCCCAAGACTCATTTGTGGGAACTATATAGAAAATAAACCTCCGGTGACATCCCTCTCTCCATAATTGAGAGATGAGAGGACAGTGGTTACTAAACAGAGTGCACTGGAGAAATGATATAGAAGATCAAAGGGATAAACCTGACTTTGACAGTAAAAAGTTTGTCAGTTGATCCTCCCTCTGATGCATGCTGGACCTGATCTGGCTTTCAACATTTTCTGGATTTTTGTTTTGTTTTTGTTTGTTCATACTGGGGTTTATCTCAGAGGTAATATGTCATTAGGGGTCACCCTCTTGAAGTTGGGATATATATTTTTCTGTGTTAAGGTATACGAAACCCAGGATTGATGAAACTATAGGGACAGCAAGTAGAATCAGGTTTTGGGGGTGGGTGGGTGGGAGCGGGGCAGACACAGTGGTAATGGTGGGTAAAAGGGAGAAGATGTCAAGGAGTCCAGGAAGAGAAAGAATGTTTGGAAACTGATTTGGGAAGCCATTGTACAATTCAGCTTGACGTGATTGAACTATGGAATGATATGATAGATGTAGTAACTCCAAATTAAGATTTTTTAAAAAGAATTAGAGCTGAATTGAGGGCAACTAACAATCACCTAAGGGTTCCTAGCTCCGCTATCAGTAAATCAAGCCTAGTAGGAGCTGAAGTCTCAGAAAAGCCAGGGCAACACTTTTCATGGAGAAGACGGAGTCAGTACAGGGAGGTGATGGAATCAAGGAGGAGTTGATATGAGGCAAAATCTTACGGAGATGGAGTGGAAGTTCCCACTTTCACAGTTCTTTCCAGGTCGCCTTGGTGCATTGTCTGTGTCAGAAAATAAATTAATTAGGAGAAAAGTTAAACTATGTTCAGTGCTGAACTCAACCTTTTGCAAAGGCACCAAAATGATGGACTGATCTTCCACAGAATAAGATCAGCGCCTTCCCTCTGATGTCCCTTTGAAACATAAAAGCATTCCACACCTTGCCTGCCACTGCCCTGCTGAGAATGACCCCAGACTGTCATGGTCGCCTCTAGTGGGTAGAGCTGGAGAAGAGACCCACACCTATCTCCAGGTCCTCATTCCTGTGAGCCAGGTGGATGACCTTTGACCTGCCATGACTACTCTCTGACCGTCAGTTTCTTCTGGAAAATTAAGCCATTGTATTAAAGGCCATGAAAGTATCCTCTGCTCTGAGTGGTTACAATCCTGCGTGGATTAGATAATTCATCGAACATCCGTCTAGGGGTGTGTCTGTCTACAGGTATCCACACATGGGATGCTTCAATAGATATATTTCCTCCCCAGGTCCATGCCATTTGGGAAAGGAAATTTGGTGAATGGCAGGCCCATCCAACACCAAGTCCCATGCAGTAAAAAGCATGCTTTTGAGCATCTTCCTCTACTTTGCTTCCTCTTTTTTTTTCTTAGAGAATGCTATAATATAAATGTTAAGATCATTATAGAAAAGGAATCCTTCCTGATGAGCTTGGGATCCTATGGTAATTAGGTTAAACCAGCCCTTTTATTGCTGGTTAATGAAATTCTTTTAAAATTGAACCAGCTTCAAGTAAACCGATTTGCATTGATTCGGTGTTGTATAGAGCTCAAGTCACTCTATGTATAAGCAAATTAAAAGCCTTCAGCCTATATGGCCAGTCTGCAGAGTCTAGGCTAAAAAATTGATCCCATGCGTTCCTCCCGGGGCACCTTGCTTTGGGGCCGTTGCTGTTTAAAGAGACACATTCAATTTCTTTGGCAGAAAATAAATTAATTAGGAGAAAAGAAAAGCCATGTTCAGTGCAAGACTAAACCTTTTTCCAAGTGACCAAAAACAATTTTTGTAATGGAAAAATGATCTTGGATGTCTTCTAAGTTTATGTCTCAGACCCTGCAATGATACAACAGAGGTGAAGCATGATGCTCCTAGCTGCTGTCCTGAAGCATCCTGCACCGACTCCTGGATGCTCTGACGAAAAGGGGCTATGTGGCCAGGAGGAGGCTTGCCCTTCTCATCCACCCTAAGTGCTGCCCCTGAGCTTTCTGTGGGTCCATCCATCCCAACAGTGTCTCTTTTCTTGCTGAAGCAAATGAAGAGAGAGCCAAGTTCAGAGTGTCATGGAAATCAGCCCCAAGAATTAAGGGATAATGTTTAGGGGGGTTGAGAGTATTATGAATTTTGGCAAGTAGCTTAAGTTCTCTGTACCTCAATTACTTCATATGTAAGATGAAGGCAATAATCATACCTACCCAATGAAGTTATTAAGAAGATAATACATGAAAGCGCTTAGCACTGAGCTGAAAAATAACCAAATTCACAGCCATTAAATCGATTCTGACACATCATGCCCTTATAAGACAGAGCAGAACTGCCTCTGTGGGTTCCCAAGTCTGTAAATCTTTCTAAGAGCAGAAAGCCTCATTTTTCTCCCTCAGAACAACTGGTAGTTTTGAATGGCTGGCCCTGTTGTTAGTAACCCAACTTACAACCACTATACAACCAGGACTCTTTCCAGTATTAAACCCTCACTTTTGTTAAATTAATACTATGACGATAATGAAGTGCCAAGGATTGTTGCCTTTGTCTTTTGTTTCAGAGCGGTCCCTAGTAGAAGGGAAATGTGTGGAAACGTTGACTTGCCAAAATATTACTGTTTGCTGGGCTGTGGGGTCATAGCAGTAAGCCAGCTTTAGCCTCTGCCTTCCAGCAGTGGAGGCAAGCATCAAGCAAAGATTTGCAACGCGAATCCTTGAAATCACAATAAGACTAAATATTAGTAGTTACATGAAAAGTAAAAGATGCCGGTCCGAAGAACTCCGAGGGTGGGTGGGAGAGGAAACTTTGCACAAGTTATGGCATGAAGTAGGGGCTGGTCCATCAAAGAACACACACACAGAGTACAAGAGGAATCTAATCACAGACAGTAGTCAGGTTCTACGATGCAACCAGAAGAGTTATCATTTAATTGTGGTCTTTCACAAAGGTGTATGCAAGAGGGTAGCATCATTATGTATGCATTTTAAGATCTCTTTAGCTGTAGGGTAGAGATGCTTTAAGTCCCTAGGAGAACAGTCAGGATGTCTGATGCCCTTGCACTATTGGGAAGACAGTCTGCACAGTTACCAGCTCAGAGGTGGCAGTAGAAGCCATGAATTAATTTATTAAGGGAGATGTAAAGAGCAGAAACATGGAGAATTGGGGCTGTTGATCTATGAATTGTCAAAAATTCAAGAGAGCATAAGACAACAAAGAATCAATCAAGGGACTCAGTGGGATAGGAAAAGAACCAAGAGGGAGCATGGATTGTAACAGAAGTCAAGTAGAGAGTTTTGAGGAGTGTGTGGATTACAGAGAACAAATAGTATAACGACCACAAATGGACCAGTTGTGTCCTGGTGGCATAGCAGTTGTGTTGGGCTTTGATCCACATGGTCGGTAGTTCGAAACCGTCAACAGCTCCGCCGAAGAAAGACTGGTCCTCCTACTGCCATAAACATTACAGCCTCAGAAACCCACAGAGAGGCACTATGAGTCAGCATTGACTCGACAGTGAGTTTGGTTTGATTTGGTGATCACTATCAAGCTTGGAAAGAGCCATTCTTGTGAAGCAGTAACTCAGTAGCCAGACAGAAATGGGTAAAAACTGAGGCAAGCACAGTGTTGCAGACAGAGAGCTGGGTGAGGGAAGGGAGAACGGGGTTGCGCAAGCAGGAAGCTGGAGTCGGGGGTAGTGAAGGAAAGTTGTAAAAGAGGCCATATGCACAGAGATTAAGAACTTAGAATTTGGTCCTGAAATGCTGGGAAGTTATTGTTCCTAGGTCTGCCACACACTAGTTAGTGACCTTAAGAAAGTCTCTTGCTCTTCCTAAGTCTGAGATCCTGCACATATGTGAAGATGTCAAAAAGCATTGCTACTAGGGTTCCAGCTTGCACAGGCATGAGTTTGTTCCAAACAAGACACGTGGATGAGCGCGGACAAGTTCTCTCGATAATCCACCTGTCTTAGTCTTGCAGCTGTTCGGTGCCATCGAGGCGGTTGCAACTCATAAGCACCCCGCGGACAACAGAACCAAACACCGGCCAGTGCAACTGTCCTTGTGTCTGAGCCCATCGATGCAGCCGCTGTGTGGATCCAGCTTGTCCAAGGTCTTCCTCTGGTTCACTGCCCCAGACCCATTAGGGTGCCTTAAACATAAATCAAATCCATTTTGTTGGGAAACCTTACTCCATCTATCCTACAGCCCTGATCTTGCCCCTTGGGACTTCTTCCCCAAACTCAAAAAGCATTTCAAAGGAACACTATTTGAGTCATCCAAGGGTACCCAAACTGGCATCTTGATGTGGTATAAATCAAATAAGTCATCATTTTGGGCGGGGGGGAGAGTTAGAGAAATGGAAACACCACCTTCAGAAATTTGTGTATTAAGAAACAATGACATCACATGTTGATACTTTTGTTTAATAAAGGTTTTTTATAATTTTATAGCAATATTTTTCATGTATTATTATAAAGTGGGGACATCACAGTAACTGCTCCATTTAGATGTTAGGAAAGATACGAGATGGTATATAGAGTAGATAGTAGATAAATGCTGGCCTTGAGCTGATTATCAAGGGGGAAGACTTTGGAATAAGAGCGGATGTGGAGAGAAATCATTCTGAATTCACAGGAGAGGGAAAATTTGCTAGGGCCAGATGCCAGATGAGACTGAAAAAACTGGGCTCTGTAATTTGGGTTTCGGATCCATTAAAGAGGGTGTGTTTGATGAGGTAAGTCCAAATCTTCCGTGAAGGGGAGAGCAATGTGGGCACTTTCACCTGAGGATGTCTGTTCCCTTGGTCAATTTGAATGCATGCACCTGTTGAGTGTTAGAGCCAACGCACCCCCAGAGAAGTCACATGACTGATGATACCCTGTGATGAGTTGTGGGTGTGTCAGGAACAAAAAGGGCCACGCAATGCTCAGCGGTAGAAGCAGCATGAAGCTTGCTCTAGAACCCACGGAAAAAGTCAGTCTCATCTTCTAGTCCACAGTGAGCCAAGATCCTTTTGGCCTTTTCCTTCGTAATGTTTAATTCATTCATTCACTCACTAATTCACTTACTCATTCAACTGACACTCACTAGAGTACATACTATTGGCCAGATACCCAAAGGAACAAAGCAATGCAAAGAAACTCACAGGCTAATGAGAAAGACTAATTAACACACATTACAGATTAGGAGAAGATAAGAAGGACAAGTGAAGGATGGGAAGAGGGAGTATAATCTGTAAGTGCCGATTTGAGGATTCAGAAGTTGGGTTTATAATTCATCTAGGCAATCAATAATTCTATATTGGACAAAAAGAGCAACAATAAACATCAGTCCATTCAGCAGAAAAGATCGGCTAAGTCATGCTCTGGCGATAACCACTATCAAAACCCTGACTTCACACAATAGTCTCTTTCAAAGGCACATGACTCTCGGTTTGGCAGGTCCCTTGAAGCAAAGTCCTAACTAGTAGTCTTCATCTTGAGGCTCCACTGTGGCAAATACAGCCTCCACCATCTCGAGACAAGGGACAAAAGCATGAGGGGGTCTCTCGGGAGCTTGTTCCTGCCTCGGCTTGGAAATGACATACACCGAGGGATACATGACTAGGACTGTGTTCCCTAACTTATCACAGAGGGAAACTGGAAAGCAAGTATTCCAAGGTAGGAAAGTCACCATTTTGGTAAGTTAGAGATAAAGTCCAAGTACATTATCTTGCGTTGAATATATTCCCACAGATTCTCCCTTAACAACTATGCTGCCTTAATGTGAGCACATGGTTGATTCTATCCCCCTGTAGAAGCAGACATTCTTGTTATCTCCTCCCACCGTGGCACCTGCCCCCTGCCCTTATGCCTTCCCCCAATGCAGGTATTAGGTTTCCTCACCTGTGAGCTCAGGGACTTTACTGTGGTCACCACTGACCTTGTGACATACGTACCAACTAAATATGCATGGCTTATGGCTACCTATAAATAACCCAGGACAGTGAAGATGCTCTCTCTTCTCCCACCTCCATGTGGACCACCAAAAGGGGCTGAGGTGAGCATGCTACCACGAAATGTGTCGGACTCCTTTATTTTATCTTCTCTCCTATTCTCCTTTCTTCTATGACTTTACCATAATCTTTACATATTATAACTGTACAATTGTGCCTATGGACCCTGCGGTTGTTAGAGGCTGGTTTACTCCCACACTCATCCCCTCACAGTTAATTGATCAGACCAAATCTCGTGCGCATGTTCAACCTCAACAGAGGCTGAGAAGGAAGAGGAACTCATTAGTATTTGTAAAGCCTTAAAAAGAGTCTGGCACAGCCCTCTTCTCTGCCTCTAGCTCTGTCAGACAAAAAAAAAAAAATCACTGCCATCAAGTCAATGCTGACTCCTAGTGACCTCCTGTGGGTTTTTGAGACTGTACCTGTTGACAGGAGTAGAAAGCCCAGTCTGTGTCCCTTATAATTGCTGGTGGCTTTGAACTGCGAGCATGAGGATCACAGTCGATCTCGTAACCACAACACCAGCACAGGCTTTCTACTCCCATAAAGAGTTAGTCTTGGAAACCCACAGGGGTAATTCTGTCCTGTCTTAACGGGTCCCTATGAGTTGGCATCCATGGTGAGTTTTAAGTTCTTATGTTTAAGAAGACTCTCAAACTCTCATTCTCCCTATAAATACTCAGAGAGCTGCCCCCACTTGGGTTTATGCCTAGCTACCTTCCACTTTAAGGAGTCCTAGTGGTGCCAACAGTTAAGCCTGTGGCATTTGACTGAAAGTTGGCAATTTGAAGTCACTCAGTAGCTCCATGGGGAAAAGACCTGGAATTTGCTTCAGGAAAGATTGTAGCCAAGAAAACTGTCAGGAATTCTGCTCTGTCCCAGGGGGTCAGGGTGAGCTGAAAAGAACCAAATCAACAGTACCCAGAGTCAACCAAAAGCAGCTTCTTTCTTTTGATGTCAACACATTTTCACATACTCAGATAATTGATTCTAGTCTATTGCTGCTATTAAAACCAAGACATACTACACAACTAGAACATTTCTATCCCAGCCATAGAGTATGACACCATAGGTATCTAAGGCTTAGAGCAGAACTATAATACGTCAAGTTAAGAATTAAATGAGTTAAGCCCTATAACAGGTAATCAATTCAGCCCTTCTTTAAATGTTTCTATTGACAAGGAGTTCATTCACTCACATGGTAAAGATCTTGGTGCTGCTGTTAGGTGCCGACAAGGAAGTTCTGACTCATAGCAACCACATATAAGCCTAACGAAACACCACCTGGTCCTGCACCACAACCACAACTGTTCTTAAATTTGTGTCCCTTGTTTCACCAATGCTATCCCTTGCTCCACATCCTCTTCTGAATCTGGCCTGAATCTCTGGCCACTCCCTGTCAATGTACTGCTGAAACCATTGCTAGATGATCTTCTGCAAAATTTGACTTGCAGGTGATATTAATGATATTGTTCTGTAATTTGAGCATTCTGTTGGGTCACCTTTCTTTGCAATAGATACAAATATGGAGTTCTTCCAGTTCATTGGCCAAGAACTGTTTTCCAAATTTCCTGGCATGGACAAGTAAGGGCTTCTAGTGCTTCATCAGCTTCTTGAAACATTTCAATGGATACCCATCAATTCTTGCGGCCCTGTTTTTAGCTAATGCTTTCTTTCAGTACAGCGTGAACTTCCTCCTTCAGCACCATTGGTTCTTGCTCATATGCTACATCCTAAAATGGCCCAGTGTCGATGGTTCTTTGATATACTAACTGAATTCTTACCATCTTTTGTTTTTAAATCATTTTATTAGAGACTCTGCATCTCTTATCACAATCCATCATACATTCATTGTGTGTCAAGCACATTTGTACATTTGTTGTCATCATTCTCAAAACCTTTGCTTTCTACTTGAGCCCTTGGTATCAGCTTCTCATTTTTCCCCTCCCTCCCCGCTCTTCCCTCCCTCAGGAACCCTTGATAATTTATAAATTATTTTGTCATATTTTACACTTCACCCACTTTTCTGTTGTCTATCCCCTAGGGAGGAGGTTATGTGTGGATCCTTATAATCGGTTCCCCCTTTCTACCCCACATTCCCGCCACCCTCCAGGTATCGCCACTCTCACCACTGGTCCTGAAGGAATCATCTGTCCTGGATTCCCTGTGTTTCTAGTTCCTATTTTTACCAGTGTACAACCTCTGGTCTAGCCGGATTTGTAAGGTAGAATTGGGATCATGATAGTAGTGGAGAGGAAGCATTTAAGAACAAGAGCAAAGTTGTATGTTGCATCATTGCTACACTGCACCATGACTGGCTTGTCTCCTCCCTGAGACCCTTCTGTAAGGGTATGTCCAGTTGCCTACAGATGGGTATTGAGTCCCCAATATGCACTCCCCCTCATTCACAATGATATGATTTTTTGTTCTTTGATACCTGCTATCTGATCCCTTTGACACCTCGAGATCACACAGCCTGGTGGGCTTTTTCCATGTGGGCTTTGTTGCTTCTCAGCTAGATGGCTGCTTGTTTACCTTCAAGCCTTTAAGACCCTAGATGCTATAGCTTTTGATAGCAGGGCACCATCAGCTTTCTTTACCACATTTGCTTATGCACACATTTGTCTTCAGCAATCATATCGGGAAGGTGAGCATCATGGAATGCCAATTTAATAGAAAAGAGTGTTCTTGCATTGAGGGAGTACTTGATTGGAGGCCCAATGTCCATCCGCTACCTTAATACTAAACCTATAAATATATGCACATAGATCTATTTCCCCATCAACATATATAAATATATTTACATATGCACATGCCTGTATTTAGACCTCTATAAATGCCTTTTGCCTCCTAGTTCTTTCTTCTATTTCCTTTTTACTTTCCTCTTGCCCCACTATCATGCTTAGCCTTCATTTGGGTTACAGTAAGTCCTCTCGGTTACATTGTCCTTGATCAATCCTTACCAGGCCTCTTACACCCTCCTTGCCACGATTGTTTATCCAGCCTATCTTATCTAGATACACCTGCAGAGATAATAATATGCACACAAA
Organism: Echinops telfairi; assembly: GCF_000313985.2. Taxonomy (NCBI): domain Eukaryota; kingdom Metazoa; phylum Chordata; class Mammalia; order Afrosoricida; family Tenrecidae; genus Echinops; species Echinops telfairi. The sequence continues at coordinate 1,095,068 of NW_022103904.1, forward strand.
AAACAAGACAGAGCAAAACAAAGTAACAAAAGAAAACAAAACAACAACAACAACAAAAATGACACACACAAAAAAGAAAAGCCTGTAAACAGTTCAAGGTCTGTTTGCTGACTTCCAGGAGTGCCTTCTGGTAGAGTCCAATGGAGTGCCATGCCCTTGCTCCAAAGTCTATTCTCGGTATTTCCTCAGGATCTCCTTCCTTCTCCCCATCTGCTGTTCTGCTGTAAGCCTTAGTGTTTTCCCTTGGTGTGGTGGGGTCAGACTGGGCACAATTCTGACTCTGTGTTTCTAGTGTCCCCCCATAGGGCTATGGGTCAGTGAGGGATGCCGTGTCTCATAGTGGGGCTGCCATATGGTGCTCTCTGTCATTGGCTGCTCTGAGCAGGGACATCATCCTCAAGGCTTGGTGGGCCAGGTTATGCTCCACTCTCTCTTCCTCCCCCTTCATTTGCTCCCATGTGCTCTGATCAGACACATCTCCCTCCCTGAGCTGTAGTGTCAGTGCTGTCCTCTGAAGTAAATTCTTCCGGGGGGAGACCATCTTCTTTTGATGCTTGTCTCTCAGTTTATTTTGTGGTAGCTTGTGTGTTGCTGTGATGCTGGAAGCTATGGCACTGATAAGGTAAAGATGGAATGTTGGAACTGGTAGAACCATAGAGAAAAATGGTTGGGGCCAATAAACAAATTTGTTAGATAGAATCAAAGAATGGAAGCGGGCACGTGACCTCACACAGAATTATAAAGGTAGGCTAGAACTGGCATCTTCTGGCTCCTGGCAAGCACTATTACTCCAGAAATTAAAAAACAGCAACAAACTGCTATTG
>NW_022103904.1:1096285-1102534 GCF_000313985.2 Echinops telfairi
ATCTTACTTCATTATTATGATGGGAAAATCCTGTGGGGTAGAAATCATTTTCCCCATTTATAGATAATGAGGCAGGTGCAAAGAAGCTAAGCAAATTGCCCAGGTTCACACTGCTTAGATACGGTGGTTCTCAACCTTCCTAATGCCGTGACCCTTAATACAGTTCCTGTGACACACCCCCATCCCCCACCCCCACCCCGACCATAAAATTATTTTCATTGCTACTTCATAACTACACTTTTGCTACTGTTATGAATTGGGCAACCCCTGTGAAAGAGTTGTTCAACCCCTAAAAGGGGTAGCAACCCACAGGTTGAGAACTGCTGGCTTAGAAAGTGAGTGACAGACTGGAATTTGAGATTAGACCTAGATTCATAACCCCTGTCTGGGTCAAAACTAGTGTTGCAAGTGACATAAACCCAACAAATTCAATTCACATAACTGGGAAGTTTAGCAGGAAAGCTAACCTTGGTGACAATTCCACATTTTGATTCAGCTTCACCTTGAAGATTGATCTTTCTGCTGGTGATGAACATGGGGGACAGGGGTACACAATAGAGATAGGAGCATAGTTGCAGGGACCTCAAACTTGTATCAAACCAGTGTGACAGGCCAATGGAAACCAAGCACCTCAGAAGCCATCTGAAGGCCCCCAACTGACCTGGATGGTGTCAGTGTCTATCTCAGGACTAAGCATATGTCCCAGAGATAACTATAGTTGGCCTGGCCTGGCTCATATGCTAATTCTTGCACCTGGAGTCAGGCTGGGGGGAAAATGGTTCCAGTCATTAACAACCCACCAGGACCAACTAATCTGTGCTAGTTAAGGTTTATTGTGCCAACCTAGACAATGAACACATGTGGGATTAATTGTAGGGCAGTTTCGTTGAAGGGTGGAGAGATAAATGGCTCAGTGAACAGTGAAAAAGGAGAAAGACCCTTAGTAAGATAGATTGACCCAGTGCCTGGAACCATGGGTAACAATCGGGAGGATGGTGCAGGATGGAACAGGATTTCTATGACACCTACTAACAACAACAAAGATAACACACAATCAAAATCCATTCACTAGCCCTCGATGCTCTTTCTCTGAGCTGTGGGAGGAGCAGGAAAAGTTTGCCTGTGGCTCGTGTCCTCAGTTTCACAGCCACAGGTTGGAAGGATTTCCCCCTTAGACGAGTGGTCTTTGCGTCATTTCGGACCTGCAGTGATTTCATCTGTATCAGAGTAAATTTTGTTCTAGAGCACTTTCACACGCTGAGTTTTTCAGACATAGATCACCAGACCTTTCTTCTGAGGTGTCTCTGGGTGAATGAAACCCTCCAACTTTTGGGAGAGCAACTGAGCATGTGAACCATTTGCACCCCCAGCACCACCACACCACCAAGGGACTTGTCTGTCACTTTGTCCTACTGTTGTGGCTTGTGTGTTGCTGTGATCCTGGAATCTATGTCATTGGTATTTCAAATGCCAGCAGGGTCACTCAGAGTGAACAGGTTTCAACAGAACTTCCAGACTAAGAGCAGACAATGCAGATGGATTTGGAAGTAGTCGCTCAAAACCTTCTTCTAAACATTGTCAGGGACTGAAGGCCTCATGAAAGGAAGCAGACATTGCCAGAGATAAGGCCAAAGGTTGGGCCCCTCGGGTCTTGGAGGGAGTTCAAACTGCGACTGAGGCGAAGCTGCTTTCTCAGCGGGGTATAGACTTGGGGGTGTGATTTGGGTAAAGCTTGTCAGAGTGGAGCCTTCCAGAACTTCATTTGCTGATAGGGCATGACTCAAGGTAAGAAGAAGCGGCTGTGATAATCTGCTAATGACCAAAACTTGGAATGCGTGAACTATGAATCTAGGAAAATTAGAAATCATCAAAAATGAAATGTAATGCATAAAGATTGTTATCCTCGGCATTGGTGAGCTGAAATTGACTGGTATTGGCCATTTTGAATCGGAAAATTATATAATGTACTGTGCTGGGAATGACATAATCAAGAGGAATGGCTCGGCATTCATAGTCAAAAAGGATATTGCGAAATCAATTTTGAAGTAAATGCTGTCTTGTAATAGGACTATATCTATCTGCCTTGAAGAAAATGCAGTCAATACAACTATTATTCAAAATTTTGCACCAACCACAAAAGCTAGTGAAGAAGAAATTGGAGTTCTACCAATATCTTCAGTCTTAAATTGATCATGTAATCAAAATGCATTAGTGATTATTGGCGATTGGAATGTGAAGGTTGGAAACGAGAAGGAGGGAAGAGTAGTTGGAAAGTATGGACGTGGTGATAGAAATGAAGCTAGAGATCCTATGATAGCATTTGCAAGACCAACAACTTGTTCGTAGTAAATACCTTTTTTCAAGACACATGGACTGCTCCAGATGGAATACACAGAAATCAAATTGATTATATCTGTGGGAAAAAATAATGGAGAAGCTCAACTTTAGCAGCTAACACCAGGGCAGACTGTGGAACAGACCAATAAGTTCATGTTGAAACTGAAGAAAATTTAAAAAGTAGATAAGAGGCAAAATATGACATTGAACGCACGCCACCTGAATTTTGAGAACATCTCCCAAACACTAATGACCAAAGACCTGATGAGCTATGGCGGGACATAAGAATATCATTCATGAAGACAGCAAAAGGCCACTAAAAAGACAGGTACAAAAGAAAAGATCAAAGTAGATGTCAAAAGGGTTTCTGAAACTGTGATTCTGAAATCACAGAATAGCTAAAGTATGTGGAAGAAATGATGAAGTCAAACAGCTAAAGAGGAAATTTCAAAGGGCAGCTCAAAGAGAGACAAGTCAAATGTTATCATGAAAGGTACAAAGGCTTCGAGTTAGAGAATCAAAAAGGCAGAACACACTCAGCATATCTAAAACTGCAAGAACTCAAGAAAAAAGTCCAAGCCTGGAGTTGCAATAGTGAAAATTCCAATAAGGAAAATATTAAATGATGCAGGAAGCATCAAAAGAATGTGGAAAGACTACACAGAGCCAGTGTGCTTAAAATAACTTGTAGACATTTCAGGAGCGAGTATATGAGCAAGAATCAATGGTGCTGAATGAAGAAGTTCAAAATGCACTGAGAGCATTAACCAAAAACAAGGCTCCAGGAATTGATTTGAAATGTTTCAACAAACTGATGAAGCACTGGCAGCACTCACTGGTCTATGCCAGGGAATTTGGAAGACAGCTACTTAGCCAACTGACTGGAAGAGATCCACATTTGTACCCATTCCAGAGAAAAGTGGCCCAATAGAGAGCTCAGAATTATCAGAATTAATATCACATGCAAGTCAAATTTGGCTGAGGATCAGACAACAACGGTTACAACAGTACACTGACAGGGAACTGCCAGAGGTTCTGGATTCAAAAGAGGACATGGTACCAGGGAGATTGGTGATGTCAGGTGGACCTTGGCTGAAATCAGAGAATATAAGAAAGATGCTTACTTCTGTTTTATTGACTATGCTAAGGCATTTGACTTTCTGGTTAATAATATACTATAGATAAACTTGAGAAGAATGGAGATTCCAGAACACTTCATTATGGTTGTGGTAGTTATATAGTCCTTTGTCAATTTGAGGATTAATAGTGTAGGGGTGGACTTTAGCCTGTCAATCAGATCATAGCCAATGAGGCCCCTGGGTGGGCATGGCCTTCTCCTGAGAGTTCTGGGAAATCCTGTATTTCTTCCTTGGAGGCGGGAGACATTTCTCTCTCTCTGCTCACTCCCTGAGATACATTGCAGCTGACAAGACACATGGAACTATACTAGTGCCCTGAGCTGAAGAAGCCACATAAACCTATCAGACCTCTGAAGCCAGAGAAGCCACAGAGAGACCCCTGCCAGCGCTGAGATGCTTACAACGCCCTTGGATCCAAAGACTTTCTACCCACTGGCCTGTGATCGTCCTGCATTCAGCATCATTGCATGTGTTTCGTGAGTCTGAAAAGGACTTTATAGATTGGTATCAGACATATGGGCTAATATTGGACTTAAGGACTTAAACTGGACTGGGCTGGGAGGTTTCCCCAAATATTCAACTGCGCTTGTATATAAACCTCTTTCTTATATACATATGAGTGTCCCTGGGCTTATTTTGCTAGTCTACCCAGACTAACACAGTGGTCAAATGGCACTTGTACATGGATCAAGAGACAATTGTGTGACTATAACAAGGGAATGCTGCATGGTTTAAAATAAGGAAAGGTGTGTGGCAAGGTTGTATCCTCTCGCCGTAGTTATTCAGTCTGTATGCTGAGCAAATCAATAGTGAAGCTGGCTTATTTATAAAAGAAGGTGACATCAGAATTGGAGGAAAGCTGATTAACCACATGTGATCTGCAGATGGCACAATCTTGCTTGCTGAAAGTGAGAAGCACTTGAGGCACTTGCTGATGCGGATCAAGGAGTATAGCCTTCCATACAGATTAGGACTCACTATGAAGAAGACCAAAATCCTCACGAGTGGACCAGTAAGTAATATCCTGATAAATGGAGAAGAGACTGAAGTTGTCAAGGATTCCATCTTGCTTGGATCCACAATCAATACTCATGGCAGCAGCAGGCAAAGGATCAAAAGACATGTTGCACTGGGTCAATCTGCTGCACAAGAGCTCTTGAAAGTGTTGGAAAGCCAGGCAGTTACTTTGAGGACTAAAATGGGCCTGACCCAAGCTGTTGTGGTACTTTAATGGCCTCATTTCCATGTGAAAGTTGGACATGATTACGGAAAGCCTAAAAAGAATGGATGCATTTGAATTATGATGCTGGTGAAGAATATTGGACTTACCATGGACTGCCAAGAGAACAAGCCAACCTGTCTTGGAAGTGCAGCCACAATGCTCTTATGAGGTAAGGATGCAAGACTTGGTCTCATGTACTTTGGACGTGCTGTTGGGAGAAACCCGTCCCTGGAAAAGGCACAATGTTTGGTAAAGTACAGGGGCATGGAGAAGGAGGAAGACTCTCAAGGCGATGGATTGGTAGGGTGGCTGCAACCATGGATTCAAGCATGGGAACAACTGTGAACATGGCACAGGAGCAGGCAGAGCTTCCTTCCGTTGTGCATAAGGTTGGATCTACATGGGTTGAAACCAACTTGATGCCACCTAACATCAACAACATGGACTCGGATTCCCTACGCAGCCTGGCAGAAGGTGGGCACCATCAGCTAACACCAATCACCTTTTGGAGCCAAACGCAAAGTTCCTGAAACTTCGGAGCTAACTCTCGGTATGGGAAGGATGAAAAGGAAGATTGTTTCATCCCCATGATCTTACTCAAAGAGTGCTGTCAGTCAGAGACTGTCAGTCAGCAACCCCTCCCCTATGGGCTCCTTGCTCCAGCCACCGCTTTGAGAGGAGGCGGAACCGAAATCCTGAGTATGGGGACATAAGGCAGGTAGCAGTTTGGCACCACTGAAGTCTGCATTTCTGGCCAAACTCCACACTTGCCAATAACTATTTGCATTAGGAAGGCAAAGCACAAAGCCCAGGACGTTGGCAGGGTCCAACAGCTGAGAAAGGCGCTTAATGAGCCCTGAGCAGCCTGCCTTCAGAGCCGAGCAGTGGCTCAAGGTCAATATCATCTGAATTCAGGGAGAATACCGTGTTTTGACGGAAAGATCAAGGCAAGGGACATTTTAAAAAAATCAGAATTGCACAAATATTTTAGCTGCCAACTTATTCTGATTAGGCAGAACAGGCCTGAAAGGGTCACAGTCATTAGGGAGACGGTCACCCAGACCAGGCAGGCTGTTGGGACAACCCTCGGGGGAGTCCTGTGGTTGTGCAGCATTCTACCGGCCCAGGTGGGGGCAGTCGTTACTGAGCCAGGCTAACACTGTTGCACTCGACTTATTAAGCCTGTCATACTCAGACGAGGGAGGGACCTCAGAGACGCCCATGGATTCACAGCCCAGCTCCAGCGGCTGGCTGCACAGCCAATGAAGGAGCAAGTTTCTGGGAGAACGAGGCCTCTGAGCCCTGTAACCCATCACCTGCACCTCCTACAGCTCCCCACAGCACACGCTCACAGTGCAACGTGAACCGGATCCCAAGCTGTAGGAAGTGTCCTTAAGAAGCCCCTGAGGTGCTGACCGAGAAGCCCTTTCGTAGTCACAGCTGCAGCTCTGAGCAGTTGGTTGTGAAAAGGCCCAGAGGACCCTCAATGGCAGGGTGGTCTTGTGAGGAGGAGGAGGGCAACCAATACACCAGGAGCAAGGAGACCCAGGC
>NW_022103904.1:1104124-1109077 GCF_000313985.2 Echinops telfairi
CCAAAGAAAGAAAAGAGCAAAAGAAACCCACTGCCGTTGAGTGTGTTCTGCGTCACAGTGGCCTCTATGTGGTTTCTGAGGCTGCAGATCTCTACAGAAGCAGCTAGCCTCATTTTTCTCCCACAGAGCGGGAGTCCACATGATAACGTCACCAGAGCTCCTCTGATCGAGCAACTTGGCCACAGCAGCGTCCTTGTAGGTGAGACCTCAGCCCTGTCTTCAAAGCCTTTCGGCATCAAGACACCAGCCCTGACTCTTCCAAGCAGTGCCTCTGAACCACCTAATAATTGGTACATTTTCAAAGATTTTAGCTGATAACTGAAAAGAAAGTGATAGATGTAGAATTTTGTTGGGCTGCTAACCTCAAGGTGGGTGGTTCAAAACTACCAGCCACTCCACTGGAGGAAGAGGAGGCTCTCTGCTTCATGAAGATTTCATAGCCTTTCCAATCCTATATCAGGTGGGTATGAGTTGGAATCGAGTGATGGCAGTGGGCTAGTTTGGGGATACAGAATGGGCCTGATGCCAGTGGGTTTAAGGAGAAAGGGGGGAAAGTGATGGAGAAGAGCATTAGGCAAAACAAGACAAAAACAAGCTGGTGTGAAATTAGAGATCAGATGGATCAATCCTACTATCATAAAATTAGAAACAACCAATCATTGTGCTGTACTAGGGAGAGGGACACCACAATCTATGGTGGCAAACCCAATCTGAATCCGAGCCCATTAATCACCAATTTACAGGGAACTGCAGGCCACAGAGGAGCAGGTTCAACACAACCAGGGGTTGGTAAACAATAAAATGCAAAATGTAAGCCATTCTTCAGCCCAAAACCTTGCTTCTTCCACAAATAAATTGCAATGGGAATAAAGATGAAAAAGAGAGAGAGAGAGAGAGATTATGGATTCAAAGGGGATTAAGAAACATATCCAAATGAAACGTGTGGCTCTTGATTCTTATTCAAATAAACCACCAACTGAGGTAATGCCTTGTAAAGACAACTGGAGGAAACCAATCTCTGGTTGGATGTGATGACACCAGGGGTGTTGGTTTTCTCTTGCCACTGTTACAAAGAACCAGGAACAGGGGGTTAAAGCAGCACCCCTCAGAAACCCGGGTTCAGCAGGGATGGTGGCCCAGCTGGTCTTCTGCTGGGAGTCCCCCAAGGGCAACGTTGAGGTGCCGACAGCACTGTGCTCCTCTTGGAAGTGCTAGGGGAAGAGTCTGCCTCCAGACATATTCAGCTTGAGCCCTGGGTGGCTGTAGGCGGGATGTCCACGGTGCAGTGCTTGCTTCTGGGGCAGCATTCTCAGGTGCTGAGAATCAAACCCTTTCTCACACTCCCATCTCTCTGACTTCCCCATGGGAAGGTCTCTCTGCTGCCTCCCTTTTCCTCTTCCTTCTGAAGACCATCCTCTTCTTCCGAGAGCTCGTGTACTAATCCAATAATCCACCCCAAGAACCCAAGAGAATCTCCCTGTAAGCACTGAAGTACAAGGCAAAAGGCCCATGGCTCAAAGCCAGCCAGAGGCCCCTCAGAAGAGACACTTGGTGGGAGATGGGAGATGCTTCGTGGAGCCATGTTATCAATCTTCTCTGCTTCAGTATGTTTGAAATATTCTATAATTCACCCAAGAGCGGGTGCCGGGGGCAGGTTTGAAGCCCTTTCTATCACACCAGTGGTCCTCAAACTTCCTCAGGCCCAGGATCCCTAGATTAAGGTGACCAGACGTCCCACTTTTGGCGGGACAGTCCTGATTTTTAACAATTTGTCCCGCATCCCGCAGCATTTTTTTAAAGTCCCGATTTCTGGAAAGAATGCACAACAAGCTAGGGTAGACGGTTTTCGGCTGCCATGTGGCTATTTCGCTAGGATATGAGTTTTATCAATGGTGTCCCACTTTTGTCCCGCTTTACCAATGTTAAAATCTGGTCACCTTACCCTAGATAGCTCATTAAACATGTAGATTCCTGAAGTCTTTCCCTAAATTATTTTCATTGCTACTTCATAACTGTTATTTTGCTACTGTTATGAATCAGGGGACCCCTGTGAAAGGGTCATTCGACTCCCAAAGGGGTTGCAACCCACAGGTTGAGAACTGCTGCTCTACAGGGTCCTGAATGCAGGGAGTTAAGTAAGCCAGCAGGTGAGGGAGCTCTGGATGGTATTTGAAGCAGAGAATGACGTGCTTGGAGGTATGCCTTCCAACCCAAATTCCTATCTCAGAACAAACCCCACTTAGCATCTTGTCTAAGGAGCACTGGTGGCACACAAGGTAAGCACTCACTGTAAACCATAAGGCTGGTGGTTTGAACCACCCGGTGGCTCCAAGGAAGAAAGACCAGGTGAGCGACTGCTATAAAGATTAATGGCTCTAACTCACTGTCATTGAGTTGATGCCGATTCACAGCGACCCCAGAGGACAGGCTAGAACTGCCTCCTGTGAGTTTCCAAGACTGTAACGCTTTTCTGGAGTAGAAAGCTTTCTCTAGTAGAGCAGCTAGTGGTTTTGAACTACTGACCTTGCAGTTAACATCCCAGGGACCCAGAAACCCTTATGCGGCAGCTCTACTAGGTCACAATGTCACCATGAGTTGAAATCCACTTGACAGCACCCACTGACAATGACCATCTTTTGTAACCGTGGTCAGAATGTGAGAGAAGACTGGGTCCGGATGTGGTTACAGCCTGTTTGCTAAAACGCAGGCTACCACTCGGAAATCTGCGCACTTCCCCCTGGGCCCGCTGTGTGGCGGGGGTCGCTGGGCTTCCAAAGGGCCCTTTCTCCTCCTGCTTTTCCAAACGCACTGTGTGGGGTCATGTGCTCACCTGCAAAGAGAAACCACCACCATGGCAAACGTATCACAGACCCGTCCGAACTGCTAGTTTTAAATGTGTTGACCAAGCAGGGAAAGAGTCAAGCCACACTTTGGAAAGGTGGAACAGACACAGAGTTTAACATGAGGAGTGGATGATAGTGTTGAGAACAATGGATCTCGGTGATTCCTTTAGGGATTGGAGAGTATAAATGATTACCTTTCTGCCTCTCCTAGAAGTAATCTCTTTTAGGTCCAAGAAGGGTTTGAAAGGCTCAGAGTATTTCTCTTGCCCCTGTGAACCTGAAGTTCAGTGGTGAACAGTTACACTGATTGTAATTAAACCCAAGAGAACAATTACTGTGAAGACATGCTCAGTCTCATTCAAATGGAAAAGACCCTTGACTTCCCACGGAATGTCACTGTAGCTAAGGGCGGAAACAGGAGCCCTGGTGGCACATTGGTTACCCATTGGGCTGCCAACCACAGGGTTGGAAGCACAGCTGCTCGGAGGGACAAAGCTGAAGGTTTCTACGCCCGTGAAGGCTCACAGTCTCGGTAAACCCACAGGGGCAGTTCTGCCTGTCCCGTAGGGTTGCTATGAATCAGAATGGACTCGATCACAGTGAGCTTTGTGAGAAGACAGGACTGAAAGATCCCCCAGCAGACTCCTCCGTGAGTCTCCTCGGCACAGCCTCCTGAGGGCAGGTCTCCCTGGCTTCTGCCTACAAACAGTGGACTCTGGCATCATGGAGTCACCAGGAGAATGGGGCTCTGTGGGATAGATTGCCAGACCTTTCTTTGGAAGTGCTTCTGAGTGAACTCAAACCTCCGACCTTTCCCGCCCAGGGACTTCGCGGAAGGGCCCGTTTGCTCTCCTGCTCCCCTGAAGTTTACCTCGGCTTCATCACTCATGTTCTCAGTCTTCGGACTCCGTCTTGTTAGGGTTGTTACTGCCCACATGTTCTCCCCTGGGAGAAACCTGCTCCTGAGAGGGATCTAATATCTGTGAACGTTTCTTCTCCTTAGAAATGTGCTTGGTGACGTGAGCATGGCGTGTCACTCATCAGCCTTACCCACCACCTGTCAGCGTGTCCCCTGCCTGCCATGGGGTGATGAGCGCAGAACAGGGCACGCTCGGCCCCGTGGCCTTTTGGGAAGCCCTGATGAAAATGCAGTTTACCAGACTGGGTGTCAACATGGACCTGAGGTTGGAATATGGGTTTACTTTGAAAATTAAAACAGGGAAAGAGCCCTGGCTTTGTCCCTTGAAGTGTCCATAGCAGGAAGCGAGCTGCACTAATTACTCCTGACAGTGACACTGACCAGGGTGAACAGGGAGATAGTGGCAGAGTGACTGATGGGGGCTGGCGGGGCACACGGAACACGGCTCCCACCGTGTTCTATCAGCAAGAACACTTTGGGCTTCGAGGTTGTACCTCTGAGGCTTTAGGAAAGTCTCTAAGTTTCAGCACCCCTGTGAATGACTCAGGGTTTGCTCTGGCCAGCTGAAGCATTAAAAATGATTTAGAACAACAAGGCTCATTTGTGGTTCAGGGAACTCTTTAAGAGACTAATTGCCAGCCTTGCCGGGCTTCAAAGTCTATTAAGTTTGAAATAAAGCCAAGTCCTTGCAAAACTGGGGATTTGGTTTTTTGCTACCCTCTCCTCAGTCTATGGGCTCCTGGTGGTATAGGGGGCTATGCACTGAGCTTCTAACCACAAGGTCAGGAGTTCGAACCCACCAGTTGCTCGCTCCCAGGGAAAACAGATGAGACTGTTGACTACCATAAAGATTTACAGTCTGGGAAATCCAAAGGGGGAGTTCTATTTTGTCCTATAGATTCTATATGCATCAGAATGGAGTTGATGGCAGTGAGTTTGGATTTTGGCTCCCCAGACTCTTCCAATGTTCACCTTGTAGGTGTCCACAGATCCTCAACATGCTTATGTGGTCTGGCCCCCAAGCTCCCCACCAGGGTGCATCTCAAAGTGGTGACTCCAACACTTAGTGCCAGAGAGTCCATTCTGGCTCATAGCAGTCCGAGGGGACAGGGCAGAACTGCCCCTGTGGCTTTTTGAGACTGTAACTCTTTATGGGAATTGAAAGCCTCATCTTTCTCCAGTCACAAAACC
>NW_022103904.1:1109959-1111556 GCF_000313985.2 Echinops telfairi
ACTCCTTGGGAAAAAAACGAGGCTTTCAACACCTGCAACGAGTTATCGCCTCAGAAACTCACAGGGCCAGTTCTCCTCTGTGTGGAGTCGACTCGATGGCAGTGAGTTTGGGTTTGGGAGTGTTTTATGGGACTATTTGCCATTATTAGGAACCCTGGTAGAGCTGTCAGGTAAGAGTTGAATTGCCAACCATGAGGTCAGTGTTCAAACCAACCAGGCATTCAGAAGGAGAATGATAAGGTGATCTGCTCCCCCAAAATGTCCACCCTTCTCAAACCCCATTTCTCAGCCACAATAGTTAAAACAGCCTGGTGCTTGCACATGATAGACATATAGACCAATGGAACACAATAGAGAACCCAGAAATAAATACAACCCCCACAAACAACAAAGGTGGGAAACACGTTCCATGGGTATCGTCAACAGACGGTGCTGGAAATTGGATTTCCATCTGTAGAAGAATGAACCAGGACCCCTACGTCACCCTGTGTACAAAAACAAACTCAAGATGAACCAAAAATATAAATATAAGGATCATCAATGAAAAAAACAGGGACAAACTTAAGGACCTTATTGCAGGGCCTAGACACACTATGAAATATAAGTAAGGAAGTACACATAGCAGGGGACAAAATAGAAGACGGGGTCTATTAAAGACACTTGTGTGCGTCAAAAGAACTCATCAATCCATGAACATGGAATATTCTCCCGTTTGTGTAGGTCTTTTTTGGTTTCTTGTAGTAGTGTTATGCAGTTTTCTTTGTACAAGTCTTGTTTCTCCAGTTAGGTTTATTCTTAAGTATTTCATCTTTCTTAAGGTGGCTATTGTAAACAGCATTTGGGAGATTCAAATCAAAGCAATAACAATGAGATGTCACCTTACGCCTACAATGACAACCAAGTTAAAAGCAACAGCAACAAAAAAAAACAGAAAATAACATGTGAGAAAGGCTGCAGACAGATTGGAACCTTTACACATGGCTGGTGAGAACGTACTTACATGCAACCGCTATGGAAGTGAGACGGCACTAGCTCAAACAACTAGGAATAGAAATTCCATATGATCCAGCAATCCCTCTGCTGGATATACATCCTAAAGAACATGAACAGACATATGCACACATCATAGCAAGAAGATGGAAACAACCTAAATGCCAATCAGTAGAGAATGGATAATGAAACTTTGGTCCATATACACAATAGAATACAATGCATCACTAAAAAACAATGACCAAACTATGAAGCATCTATAGCACGGATAGACCTGGAGAACATTATGCTTAGTGAAATTAGTCAATCACAATAACACAAATATTATAGGAGGCCCCTATTATATGGGAAAATCAAACAAAACAAGATAACTTTCAGATCACAGGGAACAGGCTAAAATTTGCCAAGTGTGTGAGGGTAAGGAAGGGAAGATAAAGCTTTGGGCTATTCTGTTAAATAGTGTCCACTTGTTTGAAACAGAAGATAGCTACTTTGGTTAACCCCTGTGGAAGTTACATAATCTGGTGTCAATTTGAAGATTAAGAGTGAAGAGGTGGAATTTATCCTGTCGATCAGGTCATACACAATGAGGCCTCTGTGTGGCATG
>NW_022103904.1:1113385-1115604 GCF_000313985.2 Echinops telfairi
AACGATGTACAAATGCGCTTTACACAATTGATGTGTGTATGGATTGGGATAACAGTTGTATGAGCCCCTAATAAAATGTTAAAAAAGAAAAAAAAGAAATCCAAATCTGAAGGAGGGAGTGGTATAGAACTTAAATTGTTAACACCAGGTTTGTAGAAGGCTATGGATGGCAGTGGAAACCCAAAACCCATTTGCACAGTCCCTACGTGGAGTAAGCTTCCAGTGAATTCCCTCTGAACGTAATCCAGAGCTATAAACAGCCTTCTATTGGGCATTGTAACTCTATTATGGCAAATGTAGTTTCCTTATCATTTGCTCTCCCTTTTGACCTATTTTTAAGTTATTTAAGTTTCTAATATTTTCTGCTTACTGTTCGATTGAGGTTTTGCTCCATTTTGTCATTGTTTTTGTTTTTCTCTTCCTGTTGGTGTTTTGTATGATATCTGTATTCGAAATCCAGAATAGGTAGATTCATAGAGACAGTAGCTGGGTTAATAAATATCTGGGAGCATGGCAGGTAAGGTTGGGGGGAAATGGAGAGCTAAAAAAACAATGAATACAAGATGAAAACATTCAGAAATTGGGGTGATGATTGCACAACTCTTCTTAATATGATTGAACCATTAAATTATATATGTGAATTATATGCCAATAAAGTGATTTTTAAAATATTTAAATAAAATTTAAAAAAGGAATATGCAACTAAGGACGAAGATGGGTAGATGATTCTGGGATGCGGATCAGTGGGGTTTGGAGAAGGAACAGCATTAGTGAAGGAAGGGCTCCTGACTGAGAACTGAGCAAGGAGCGGCATGGCCGGTCTACAACAACCAAGCATGCCAGATTCCTGCTCAGTCCCTGCTTTGTGGAGCATGCTGAGCAGGCACCTCCACAACTGCATGCTAAATTTAGCTCTGACTTCTGATAGCCAGGACCTTGCCTGAGGTCTCTTCGCTGGTGTGGTCCTGGCTAACAGCCAAGGCACCAACACCCTAGGGAGTATCGACAACACACCACCTCAGTTCTGAGACGGCAGGACTGGGCCTTCAGAGTCCAGGAGGAAGTGTAAGCAACTGTCCCTTACCTATGGCCAGTGCAGACGGTACTAAGTGTCTCATGGGCAGATTTTGGACACATTCAGTTGCTAACCAAAGAGTTGGTGGTTCAAGTCTCCTCATAAGTACCTTCAAAGAACGTCTTGGCAATCTACTTCCAAAAAATAAAACTCAGTCATTGGAAGCTTTATGCGGCACAGTTCTACTCTGACACGCATGTGGTCGCCCTGAGTTGAAATTAATTCAAGGGCAACTATCTTGTTGTGTGTGTGTGTGTGTGTGGTTTTAAAAAATATGTTCTTAGTCCATATCCTTAATTCCTGTTCAGCTCTTCACAAATAATCTGTAGCTTATGAAGGTGTAATTGGGAAGTGAGAGGTCAGGTAACTTGCTCAGCATCAATGAGTGGGCACACGGGGAGTTTTGCCTGGGTTTTTGGTGCCAAGACCACCCTTCTTTCCTCTACATTTTAATGGACTGTTTAAATCAAATCAATTGGATTTGCCTCCTTTCCTACAATGTCTTGACTCATTAATATTCATTTTTTTAAAAACAGGTACAATGAATAGACACTTCAGGGTCTTCCTGGTGTAATGTATTAAACAAAACAAAATACACAGTAAGGACATTAGAAGCTGACAGTTTTAAGTCTCAACTCTGTCATTTTAGACCATGTAAACTCTAATATGTCAGTCACCCGACCTCACTACCCATCAGACTTGTAAGCCATGAAATGGAGGTGACATCCGTCAGAAATGCCAAGCAGAATAAATTAGAAATGCGTGGGAAAAGAAGGCACCTGATCGATGGGATGTCCCTTCCCTGTTACTTGGCAGAAGCTGGAGGAAACATCATTGCCAAGGAGTCAATTCTGATACCTAGTGACCCAGTACATCGAGCAGCTTTGGGGTGTCCGCAGCTGCAGACCCCCACGGGAGCAGAAAGTCTCGCCTTTTCCCCACAGAGCACCTGCTGGAGTTGAACTGCAGCCAACATGTAACTCAATCTGCCACCAGGGCTCCTGGCAGAATCTGGCAGTTTCCACAAAATGTGCTGACCTGTCCACTTGCCTGTCGATGAGCCTAATGACTTTCCAGGGTGGCCAAAGATGAGCAGCACCCTCCTCCCACCTCCGAAAAGTGCAGAGGCCCGAGCGTCCCGACC
>NW_022103904.1:1116604-1121885 GCF_000313985.2 Echinops telfairi
AGGCTCACTGAGCCATTTATCTCTCCGCCCTTCAATTAATCCCACATGTGTTTATCGGCCAGTTTGGCACAATAAACTAACTACCTCACCCTTGTAAAGAAAGGTAAGCAGATTTCTCCTGCATTTCACTTCCACATCCTTCCCAATACTAACATGTGTGCCAAACCTGGGTCCAGGTCAGTCTTATCATGAAACAGAAGTGGTGGCCAGGCGTCTGTCAAGGCTAGACTTGACTTCCCACCAGGATACCCTGCTTTCTGCCATCCTGCTGAACAGACTCCTCTAGAGTCATCTCATTTAAATGCTCCATGGCTTCCTCTTCTGTGTTAAGCAGGCTCCTCTAACATCCAGGCTAGTAGTGCTGGATCTATAGATGAGAACCCCTGGCTCCAGTGCCAACAGGAAAACCATGAAGATGTTCCACTGTTTCCTGATATGGGGAGGTGATAGGGAGGTAGAGCCATCTACAGGAGATTTGTGTTACTGCCAACAGGAATACTAAGAACATGAGGACCAAAAACACAAACCCTTGACCTTCAAGCCCATTCTGACTTACAGCAACCCAGTAAGATCGACTAGAACTACCCCACAAATTTTCTAAGGATAAAATCTTGGCAGGGCAGGTTGCCACATTCTCCCGGGTGATGGGTTCAAACCACAAACCTTTTGGGTAGGGTTTGATTGCTCAGTCACCATACCACCCGAGTATCATGGAGACATAGAGCCTGGGAGATTCAACACAATACCCAACTGCTCTTTATTTAAGCTGACGATATAACAGCCAAAGGGTATTTTCAGAGGTGGGCCTTTAATTTTTGTTTGCTTTAGGGGGACAGAGGACAGGATCCTAACAAATGGTACATGTTGGGGAAGGGAAAGTTAAAAGCAGGTTTTTCCTCTGCAGATTTGAATGGGCATCATTGTCATCACGTGTTGTTGTTGTTGCTCATCACCAACTGGCTGCAGCTCAGAGCAGAGCAGGTACCGCAGAGACACACATGGACATCCTTCCCCACTAGTGCTGTCATGGGCGAACCCACGCGTGCAGCCACCGTTGCAGATGCATTTAAACAGGACAAAGTGCCAGGCAATCCACTTCCAAATTTCAGCCAGTAAAGAACCCATGGGTCACAAAAACCCAATCCTAATCTGATCCTGGGGACAGGAAAGGGCCAGACTGTGCTTTGTGGCATCGTGCACAGTCATAAGTCAGGGGGTCCACATGACAGCCACGAACAACAACAACTACACAAAAGCCAAGCATATCCAGTGTTTTCATGTCGATAGCAATTGCCTTTAACCTTCAGATTGATTTTACCCTGATAACAAGGGATAGTCAGTGGTTTACAATCTACTCTACACTGATTTGTAGAGTCCTTCTTTATAGTTAGGCATCCTAGTGGCTTGGTGGGTTAAGCACCGGGCTGCTATCCAAAGACTGAAGGCTCAAACCTAGCAGCTGACCCATGGGAGAAGGATGAGGCAGTCAGCTTCTGTTAAGGTTTACAGCCTCAGTAATCATACGGAGCAATTCTACTCTGTCCTGTCGGAATCAATTCAATGGCAATTGGTTCGAGATTGGGGGGTTTCCCTGGTAGTCACTGAAACATCACAATCGTTAAATAGATGTGTCTTTGACCTGGCATTTTTAAAAACAGACCTTCCTTTCAAAAAAAATTCATTTAAGAAAATAGAACTTACGTCATAAGACTCTGTCTATGGGATCAAACACAATGGGAGGCACATGAATTTACTTATTCACAGATGTGACCGTGGGTGTTCAGGCTGACAGGAAGACTGCTCAGACCTGTCGGAGTAGACAAGGACAGAGAAGGCTGTGCCAGGACAGGTCACTCCCGGCTCATGCAGTGTACAAAGGAGGAGGCCGCTCCTTCGCCCAACATCCAACATTCATAGCAAACCAGGTCCAGCAGACAGCTGGTGAGGACAATAAATATGCCCCCCCCACTGCCCTCACGATGCCCATTCTCCGCAAGAGGGGAATAAGCTTGTCAGGTTAAAAAAAATGTTCCAAGATCATCTCACGAAAATTTTTGATGAAGAGGTGTTTCCAGATTTACAGTATAATTTAGCAAAGAGAAGCGATAAGTCATACTCTATTTAAACCAAAGCAAGTGTCTTCAAGGTACTTGTAACTCGTGGCAATTCCATGGGCGTCAGAGGAGACTGGAACTCGAGAGTTTTCGATGGCTGATTTTTCAGCGATTTGAAGATCACTCGTCTTTTCTTCCCAGGTGCCTCTGGGTACATTCAAACCACCAAACCTTCATTTAGCAGCGAAGACCTTTTACCATGTGTACTCAGATGAACTGGTACAATCGGCCCCATGGAAGACGCTCGTGATGGTCAAGATGGCACCAGACTGGACAACGCTGTGTTTGTTGTATAGAAGGTAGCATGGGCTCTGGGCTGACGAGCAAGAACAATACTTATTTACCAAAGGAGAGGAAAGGAATTGATTGCTTGAAACCCATCCATCTAGCTAAGGATCGAAGCCAAAACGTTTTCTGCTTTGAAGGGACCGGCACGTCTTTCCCCAAAGCCAGGGGCCTGGAAGTCCTCCCTGGTCCCCTCAAAGACCCGCTGAGTTCTGCTGTCAGACACGCCCCCCGGGCTGGCCTCAAGGACCAGCCAAGGGGGCTGTTGGGAGCTTTTCTCCGGAAATGGAGAGCAGCTGGGGCCGCAGAAGAAGCAGGTGTCCTGGTGGCAGCCGATCAGAGCTTTGTGTGCAGAAGCTCTGCAAAGTTCTTACTCCGCTTGTTGGAGGTGGGACTCTTCCCCGGCGTCCAGAGTCCAGGGGGGAGGAGCTGCTTCCCAGGGCTCATCAAGAGGCACCGGGATCTTCAAAAAGTCCATGGGAAAAGTCCGATGTCTTTCTATTCTTTTTTTCCACGAATTTTTTGAAAACCCGTCATACACGTGTGTTTCTTTATGGCAGTCAAGCCTTCCTCTCAGGAATTTCAGCAAGGAATACCTCGATTTTGTGCGCACTCGTGGAAGAAGACGTAGCTCTCGAACATGTGTATTTTCTTAAATATTGTAAACTTTAATTCTAGGGAGCCTGGAGCCTGGGGTTAACCTTGCCCCAGTCCGGCTTACTGCAGGAGAGGCTCCGAGTCAAGTCAAATCAGCAGGCTCTCACAGAGTGCACAGTGTTTGGAGCTGTGCCAGCCCTGGAACCCAGGGTTTCTGGGTGCCGCCCAGGGTGGGGCAGGCAGGATTCATTAGTGATCATCTCACACGCCTGCTAAAACCCTGGTGCTAGGAATCAAGTGCTAACAGAGGGACAGGGTCAAAGGCAAGCTCACCGCCACCCTGTCATTCTGACTCGGGATGGCCCGACAAAACAGGGAAGAGCTGTCCCTGTGAGGTTTTGAGACGGTAACTCTTTAAATGTCGAACAGTTTTATTGGCAGTTCATCCACCTATCGTAAATTCAACAGTTCAGGCATATCAAGAAGAGTTGCGTGGTCGTTACCACAATCAACTTTAGAACATTTTCTTCTTCTTCCTTATACTCATTGTTATTCCTGTAATTCTGATTTTTTAAATCGTGGCAAAAATATACAAATCAAAACATCCTCCAATTCGACAACTCCCCCATGTATAATGCAGTGCCATTGATTGCAATCTCCACGTTGTACCACCATTCTTGATGTCCTTTCCCAGATTATCCCACCGCCACTAACTCAATGCCCCTAAGCAAAAACTCTCCCTCCGAACCATTGATCAAGTTTGGTTCCTTTCTTTCTATTAGTTTTCTTGATAGAATCTTCACATATACATTTCCATAGTTGAGTTGCTTTTTTAACGAGTTGTATATACATCATCACAACCAGTTCTAATGCTCCCTCTTGCATTCATTGTTTGCTCCCCAATAAGACTGTAACTCGTTACAGGAGTGGAAAGCCTCATTTTTCTCCCATGGAACAACTGGTAGTTTCAAACTGCTGGTCTTGCGGTTAGCAGCCAAATTTATAACCACTACACCACCAGGGAGGGATGATTTATTCTGTCAGCAAGAGCAAGGGAGGTCCGAGAGAGGAAAAAGTTCTCAATCATTTCTTGAAAAGACTTGTCTTTTGTTTGAAAAAAAAAAAAGCTTTAAGGTATTCTGATAAAACCTATGTTGAAGAAAGTGAAACTATTCCCAATATCCCACCACCCAGAACTCTCTTATTCCCTTTCAAACGTCTCTGCTCAGCAGGATCTCTTCAATAGCTGCATTGATTCATTGCTGACCGTATCTCTGTGACTTTGTTGAGAATTTTTCACAGTCTCAGTTTATGTTCACAACATCACTCTATTAGGAACAGAAGCATTGACACATGAATTGCAACGAGTGGTCTTGATGTTGCCATTGACAGGAGTGGTCTTGATACGGTCATTAGCACGAGAAGGTTAAACATTGACTTTAGGCCTGATCATCAGAATATAGGCATGGATGCTTTGTCTTGGCATGGTCACTGGTCTACATGGCTCCCATATTAGAGATGAGGAAATAGTAAGGCTTAAGGGAGATAATTAACTCACCCAAGTTGTCCTGGGTGGTAAGAAGCAGAACTTACTGTCTGGTCTTAACTTCCTACAGGTGGAGTCCTAAACACAGCTTCACCTTGCAGCCTGGGGTATGATCGATAGAAGCAGGGTGGTGAATCACAAGAAATGACGTCAGGTGGGGAAAATCAGTCTGTAGATAATGAAGGGTCAGCTCTCGTGTTAAAGCAGGACAATAACAAGATCCAGGTTGTGCTCTAGAAAACCCCTCTGGCAGGTGTGTGGAGATGGCCTCGGCCCGCAGCAGAGTGAGGCTGGCTAAGGAAAGGGCAGGAGGCTCTCAACAAAGCCACAGGCACGGGCAAAAAGCCACCTGCCGTGAAATCCCTGCATTTTATGCCCCAGTGGATGTCCCTGGAGGATGAAGAAGGAAAGGGGAATCGGGGATGACTCTACATCAGTCCGGTCTAAGCTTCCACACGAGGAGCTTCTGTTCCCAAAGAGCTTTCTGGAGCACTCCTCTGTACAGATCACACGGCAGACACAGGGGCACAGAGGTGAATTGAGACCGGGTCAGAATCACCAGGACTTCACTAGTCCCACAATTAGCACTCCTGGTGGGGCCCATGGCCAAAGCACTTACTGGTACATTTCCAGTTGATAGAGAAAATCAAGGCATGGAAGGGGTCTCCATGTGCACAGTTCAGCTTGACACAGGTGTGTCATTTTGAGATAAATTTGCTATGTTCAAGTGCAGGCTTTT
>NW_022103904.1:1122683-1136214 GCF_000313985.2 Echinops telfairi
AAAAAAAAAAAAAAAGACATACCTTTGGCAGAATTGAATAGCAGCATTCCTGCAATTAAATTGGACTAGATACGATTTAATGGACCCTGATACTTTATACATAGTGACTTAGCCCCCTTGGAGTGCAGATTCCCATAATAAGAATTTTTTTTTTTATTTAGCCTTTGGATATCTCCTGATATCATCCATCTATGTGGTGGGACTCTTTAATCACAAACTCCGGTGAGTGAGACTCTCTCTTTTCTACCACTTAAGTTGCTTTCTAAGGAGCTCAGAAGGGCAGTGGTTTGAACCCACCAACCATTCCACGTGAGCAAGATGAGGCTGTCTGCTCCCATAAAGATTTAAAGTCTTGGATAATGAAAGGGGTAGTCAGCCCCACTCTGTCCTACAGAGCGGATGAATCAGAATGGACTTGAGGACAGTGAGTAAGGAGTGAGTGACCTTGAATTCGGTCTCAACTCCATTCCACTGGGTTTGCGGACATGGGACATTAGTTTTTTCAGGAGGATTGTCCTGTCCCACAGCCACTGGGCATGTGCCAGAGACTCTTACTGGCATGGGAGTGTCCATATGCTCCTTGACTACTGTTTACCCATCATCCTTGTTCATCCAGCCCTTCCAGGTCTGCAAATTCTCAGTGCCATGTGGTTATGGAATTTCCTGAGGCTACCTGGACCCACAGGGGTGGTTCTACTCTTCCTATGGGCCACTATGAGTCAGAATCAAACCGATGGCAGTGAAGGAGAGTGCCTGGAAGCAAAGTCACAGACCAGTGGCCTGCACACGAGAGACGGCTGGCAGAGGCCTTCTGTCTGTTCCGTACATGGATTTTTTTTAAATCAGGAGATCTCAGATTTTTTAATGGTTAATATTCCTTTTCATAAGATATAGCGTGATTGAACCCACAAGTCCTCATGGAAGTGATCACCTGAAGCTGAGTAGTCACTGCCCCATCAGACAGGGCTGAGTTCGGTTCATCCACCCACCCACCCTCGGACTACACACAAGACCCATCAGCAGGTCTCTTTACTTTGCACTTTTGCTTTTTCTCATAGGAGAGTAGTATGCTTCCAGTATAGACTGAGATCTCTGGGTGGACCAGTTTGCCCTCAGCTGCTAACCTAAAGGCTGGTGGTTCAAACCCACCCAGAAGCACTGTGGAAGAAAGGCCTGAAGATCTACTTCCATAATGACTACAGTCAGGACTACAGAGCTCAGTTCTACTCTGGAACATGTGACATTACCAAGAGTGAGAATGGATTTGACGGCAGCAGGTTTGGTTGGTTTTGGGTTTTGCTTTGGGGGTTTTTTTGGTCATAGATTGGATTCCCACTGAGGAAGATTTTGAGACAGAGAATAACTATAAGGACTAAATTAGATGTATGTTGTGGAAAGGACTACCGCAAACAACTGGGACTAGAAATTCCATACAATCCAGCAATACCTCTGGTAGGCATAGTCCCTAAAGAAGTAAGAGCCACAACATGAACAGACCTACAGGCGCCTGTGTTCCCTGCAACACTGGTCAGAGCAGCAAGAAGTTGGAGACAGCCCCAAAGCTCATCACTAGAGGAATCGATGAAGAAATGTTGGCTCCCCCACACAGTGGAATACGGTGAACCGCTGCAAAACAAGGATGAAACCAGAAAGCACCTCGTGGCATGGCTAGACCTGGGGAACGTCATGCTGAGGGAAGTTAGTCCATCTCGAAAGCACACATTTTGTATGGGGCCGCTACTATCATGGTGAAAACAAAGACAACGACCTGCCTACCCAAGAGAAGGGCCTCTAGAGGGTCCCAAGAGAGGGAGGGCGAGGGTGGAAAGATCAACCGAAGGCCTAGAAGATTGACAAGTATAGGCTTGAGTGGAAGTCTAGAAGAGGGAGAAGAGAAATCAGGGGCGGGGAGGTGGCATGGAATACAGGGGCGGGGTTGATGGGTGGTTTGAACTAGTGAATGCAGAGCTGATAGTCCAAAACACAAACTTTTTACCTAATTCACAATTTTAAAAAAAAATAGGACTGTAATTAGAAAATGCTTGTGGGCCCCACACCTGTGAAAGGAAAAGGAAAGGGGCAGGATTGGTCGGAGAGAGAAACTGAACTACCCTGAAGTCGCAGCAGCAGCCTCGGCTGACCCCGTCTTTGATTATGGGAAAGGGAGGATGCTCGGGTACCCATGAGTCTTTGGATATGGGTGGTCCCTGGAAGGAATGTGACCTGGAAACAGGCAGGTCTCTTCAACTGATCTCTTAGCAATTGGGGGAAGTGACCCTTCTCTCCAAAGGAGACCCTGGCTGGTGAACCACAGCATCATCTGTCATTGCTGCTCTGAGTTTCTGTTGGATCGGCTCCATCTGACGGTGACACCATGTACAGTGGAACAAATGTTGCCTGATCCGGCACCATCTTTCATGATCCTTGGTATACAACTGCTGTGGCCGATATGTGTGCTGAGTGGTTACAAGTTGGGCTGTTCACTGCAAAATCAGCAGTTCAAAACCACCAGCAACTCCATGGGAGCAAGATGAGGCTTTCTAGTCCTGTAAAGAGTTCCAGTCTCTGAAAACCACTTCTACAACTGTGTGATCCATTTCTTGATATAAATCTCTTTCCATCTACAGACAAATACAAGTGTCAGTGGTCTTGCTTCTCTAGAGAACCCAGTCTTGCACAACCAGCTACCACTGAAGAGGATCATTGGAGTCTATCACCGTGTGCCACATGATGAGAGGGGAGGGTCCTTCCATGAGCTAACCCCACATGTTCTTCTTTCTCTATCATCAACTCTTGGAAATGGACTCTGACCCAGAATCCTTAGGACATTTTTGTGAATTAACTGGTGTGAGAAGAGCAAACACTAGCAGAAATGCCCAGCAAGGAAAATGGTGTGAGGAAGAGAAACAGGCGCACTCAGATCCCACCTGGGGCAGGGCAGTCTTTCAAGCAAGTCTCCTCTCCAGGACGCCAAGGCATCTGGGGATCAGGAAGGTGAAGAGAGGGGAGCATAGGACACCTAAGGAAGGTGGCAAGTGGGAGAATTGCATTGTCCTCTTTCCAAATTCATAGAAAGGAAACATACCCTCCTGTCTTCTAGAAGCTATACCTCCAGAACAAGGTAGCGAACACGCTCACCCTGTTGAGACTGCAAAGGTATGAAAGGAAAGGGGAGGAGTATCATAGCAGCTCAGGGGAGGGTGTGATAACTTGACCTTGGGGGTTGGAGGGAGACTTCCAGAGAAGGCAACCTGTGCAATTGGCTTTGACAGATGAACAGAGAAGATTCCAGAGCAAAGGGCAGGTCTCCCTGGCTGGGGACCGAGGGAAACCATTCTGCCAAGGGCAATTCTCAGAGCACCCAAAGTTATTCATTCCCTGCCCCTGCCCCCCAACACACACGTTGGATGGAAGGAGGAATGAAAAGGAGGTGGATAGTGAAAGAGTGTCCTTCAAAGTGTCTTAATTCTCCATCCTTCCTTAATAGGCCCTAAGTAAAATATGGAAAGGACCCCCGCTTTAGAAAGGAGTGTTGTTTTCTTCATCTGCAAACCTTGCTTCAGAGCACAGTGCAGCCACGTGTCCCTATGCTCTGCTGCCAACTGCACAGACCAGGATAGGAGACACCTGCCAGTTTCCCTTAGAAAATGAGGTCACAGACAGCTCATTAGGAAGACAAAATTGTATTGACTTCATCAATTTTCGTTTCTCTCCAGCTCACCAAATTTATATTAACTGTTATCAGGTAACCCAATTAACTTCTGTGATCCCTGAATCAATTACTCGTGCCACATTATTCACAATAAAGGTTAGAGAGTCAAGTCAATTCCGTGCTGCAGGGAAATGTGTCTTGAGTACCTACTAGGTGCCAGGAATTATCAGAGAGCTGGTTTTGTTTTTAACTTTTTATTGTGAATTGGATGAGGCTAACATAGCAGGATCGTTTTCCATTCAACTATTGGTACACTGCTTCTCCTCGTTGATGGCAATCCCCACCATCTAACATCACTTATCCCACTTCCATCCTGTGTTTCCAGTTTCCCTTCCTTTTTTTTCCCTTTACTCTTCTGATTTCTGTCCTTGGAAAAAGGCTGCCATTTTTATCTGATATGATTGATTTTTTAAAGATGTGTGCTCCTCCATATTTTTAAAGGTGAAAAATATATTCAACAGAGTATGGGAATAGCAAGCAAGAGACCCTCATTGACCACCTTCAAAGATGGAAGTTTGTTACCTGGATACTAAAGATGAGAGGCATGGAAGTTGCCCTATATGCATGCGACCACCCTGACCCTGCCATCACCACCTCTAGCTCCCAACAAGCTGGCTCCGACTCGCAGTAATCCCATGCAGCAGAAGAGAAAAATGCTGCATCCGGTTTCCAATAGCTGATTTAAATTTTTTTTTATTCTTCTTCATAATATTTCTTTTTTTTAAATCATTTTTTAGGGGCTAATACAAATCTTATCACAATCCATACATACTTCAATTGTGTAAAGCACATTTGTACATTCATTGCCCTCATCATTCTCAAAACATTTGCTCTCCACTTAAGCCCCCGGTTTCTTCCAAGGCTCTCTGAGTGGACTTAAACCTTGAACCTTTTGTTAAGCCATTAAGTGAAATATCAATCTATAACACCCAGGGACGCCACCCAGAGTCCATAACTCCTAAAATCATATATATACGATTATGTCAAAAGTCTATAAATTGTGTCTATAAATCATAGAATATACTAAAACAGGCGTCCTCAAACTACGGCCCACTGAGGACATTTATCGGCCCCACCGGGTGTTTTTGCCCCATTTTTTTTACTTCAAAATAAGATATGTGCAGTGTGCATAGGAATTTGTTCATAGTTTTTTTTAAAACTATAGTCCAGCCCTCCAACGGGTCTGAGGGACTGTGAACTGGCCCCCTGTTTTAAAAGTTTGAGGACCCCTGTACTAAGGCATGACGTGATTGTTTCTCAGCATATCCTCTAAGTCTGTACATTCCTGAAGGTGGCGGTCCCATCCTTTAACCCCTTCTCCAAAGAATTCCACAATCTTTGGTTTGCATCAGGTCTAAACAATGATTTTGGCATCTTTGAGGGACTCGGATTATATTCCTTTTGAATGTTCTTTGAGTTTGGAGAACACATTACAGTGATATTATCAGGGCTGTGTGATCAATGGGGGAGGATTTCCATGGAGATTCTCTTAGGACAGCATTTCCTACCCTCAGTGAATGCGCAGGGGCACACACACATTCCCAACCAGGACTGGGAAAATATTCCTGATACAACACTCCTGGCTTTCTGCTCATCAATTCAGTCTTCAATTTCCTTAAAACTTCTTCATAATAAATCCACATGACCATGCTGTCACTCAAGAAATTCAATCAGGACGACTCTTTGAAATTCCCCACCCCACCCCCAGAACATCAGTTGCCATTTCTGAAGTGCCCTCTTTTCCTCTAAGTTTAATGGCCTCATAGTGTCCTTCAGAAGGCACTCTTGTGACTGGACTTTTAAAAACCGTTTTAAAAACATAGAACTCACCTATCATCTATTTCAATAATTCAATCAAGAGTTGTATAATCATCTCCACAATTGATTTTAGAACTTTTCGTCTTCCTTGTACTCGTTATTGTTAGTTGCCTCATCACATCCCCAAGAAATTAGTAACCCACTTACTCTCTTTGTAGACTTACCTATCCTGAATTTCATACACAGAAAAACATACAAAATCACAACAAAAAAGAAAAAGCAGAAGGTGGAAGTCATTGGACTTTGGTTCAAAGCTCTTGTTTTGAGGGTGCCCAATGAAGGGGGGGACTCAGCACTGCCAGATATTCGCTATTTTCACGTTCTCGTTGCTTTTTTATGACACATAATTCTAGCAGGCATGGTGTTGCCTTTGTGAATGACTGTTATTGCATGTTTTTCCCTGTTTCCAAGGGTGTAATAGTGTCCAGTCACTATTCAGTAAGTTTTCTATCTGTACCAGTCAACATCCGCGTATTTTGGTCTAAAAAGCTCCACTACACATGTGTATTCACCTTTTCTCACCATCGTCTTAAATTCTATACTATTGGCTGAATCAATGAGAATAATAGTGTTGCCATATTCTCCACGGGGTTGGTTTATAATGTTATCCAATAAAATAATGATGGTGCCTCTAAAGATGAACCAGGGACATATATAAACTACAGATAGATGAATTTGGGCTCGTATTAATCATAGCCCGAATCTAAGAACAATTAGTTCTTGTGACATAGTCCTGGCTTGATACTTGCTCCCAATGAAGTGATCGCTGAAGATATGAATGCTGCAGCAAAGTGTGGTGAAGAAATTAGATGGTGCCCAGCTGTCAGACAGAATAGCATCTGGGGTCTTAAAGGCCCCAAACAAGCAGCCATCTAAGTGGACTCTTATTATTTTTTTAGTATTGGGGAATTAGTACATATAGCATTTCTTTTTTTTTTTTTTTTACATATAGCATTTCAATAGTTCGATTGCATCCAGCACAAGTGTACATTTAATACCACAATCCGTTTCCAAACATTCCTTTTCTAAATGGATTCCTTGACATCGTCTCCCCTTCACCGCACCACCACCACTGTACCCCCCAAAAACTCTTATTCTATGTGCTATCTCTTTGGTTCATGTTATATGTGTTTAAAAAAAATTATTTTTTCGGTATATGGACTCTCTATTTTTTTAATAAGGCAAACAAGGAAATGAAGACCAGTGTGTTGTTAAGAAAACGTGCCTGCAGCCATCCATTCACATGGAGACATATTCAAACACATTTTGGTAGGAATGAACCATGTTTGTATGAATGGAACCATAGCAGTGATGTTTTTTACTTATCCTCATACAATAGCCATCAGAGGAAAGGCGGCACTTTTCCAGCACAGCGCCAGCCTGGAAGTAGGCACTTCTAGAGTTCTGTCCGCCATGTGACTGGCATAGAAGTTAAAAGAAGTGCTAAGGGATGTTCACTGTACAACTCTTTCCCCTGCACTGCATGCCTGAAAGTTTTCATTTAGCAAATTGAGAAAGAGAAAAGGATTGTCTGTCTTTTAAACCAGTGCCCCCAGGCTTTCTTACACACAGCAATCCATGGAACATCTTGCTAAAATGCAGATTCTGAACCAGAAGGTCTGGATTGGGGAGTGCGGGAGATCCCACATTTCTTACTGTTTCCCAAGGGATGCCAAAGCTCATTAGGAAACTCTCTGTGAGAACTGTTGGCCTACAGGAAACATTGTAGGGACCAGAACTGATTACATGTGCCATCTCTTTAATTCCCATCTCAAAGAGAAATTGTGCCTCCTTAAACTCTAGTCTAAGCCGATGCTACAAATACAGAGTTCTCTGTCAGTCACAAGGCTTTACAAGACCCGAAAGATTGCAGAACAAAGGTGGTTTGCCCGCAGGTCAGGCCAATTCAACCTAATAAGTAAATGAAGTGCTCTCAGAGTGTTCAGAGGAGGTGGACAGCCCCTTCTAGGGGACATTAGGAGTGAGAGGGCTGGCATTAAATACACCTGTGCTATTTGCAAGCCGAGACATGACTCCAAGGCAGTTCTCAGAGAGACTGCTCATTTGAATCACCTGCCATATGATAAAATTTAAGGTACCTGAAGCCTATCCCAGAGGTTATGATTGAGCCATTGGGGACTCTTTTTTTTAACTTTCCAGAGGCCTCTAATGTGCATCCAGGGCTGGCATTCCCTGATGCTGGCGCGCCAGAGTTTCCAGCAGGCAAAAGCAAAGCAGGCTGGTGCTGTCTCCTGCTGCCCAGACAAGCTCCATGGGGGATCAAACCATTATACCCCCAGGGCTTTTCACTGGCTGATGTTTCAGAAGCAGATTGCCAGGCCTTTCTTCCTGGTCCCTCTGAGTGAGGAAACATGACTGAAACCCATCAGCATAACAACCAGCCTCCACTGACAAACAGTGGCCACACAGGAAGCCAACTGGCCTGGAATCGAACCCAAGTTTTCCTGATGGAAGGTGAGAATTCTCCCATTGAACCTCTGCTGTGTCCATGCAAAACACGCAGACTGACACTGTCCTTACTGTGTCCGGGGAACACCGGGGAAGACTACAATGCAGCAAGAGCACGCACTATTTTATTTCCCAGCAGGGACATTGAGTTAGTTAATTGTGCCAGCCTGGCCGATAATCACATGTGGTGCTGGTTGAAAGGCGGAGGGATAAATGGGTGGTGAAGCCTCGCCTTTCTAGTTCTCGGGTCTCTTGTTTTGTGATGGTTGCATCAGGTGCAGCTGCCTTAGCAGTTCCCTGCTTCAGCTTGCAAGATTGACTTCCTACAAGACATCCCCAAGGAGAAGCCACATGGATCTATCCCGATGCAGCCCTGGGTGCTGGAGCAGCCGTGTGGAGACCCGTGCCAGTGCTGAGATGCTTACACGTTCACTGACTCAGCTTTCCTCCTGCAGTCGGCATTATTGCCTCTGTTTTGTGAGGTGAAGGACTTTGTGGACTGGTGTTGGGTATGGGTTAATGTTGGACTTGTGGGCTTGGGCAGCATTGGGTTGGGGTGTTTTTCATGATGAACATTTTCTTTGCATAAAACTCTCTCTTATCTATGAGTTGCTGTGGATTTGTTTCTCCAAAGTACCCAGACTAATACAGACATCGTCTTTCCCTCAGCCACCCACAGTCATGTCACACAGGCTGAGGCAGCCCTTCCTCTCACAAGAGATAGCCCTTTGGGGTTTGACAGTGGCTGGGGGACCAGAAAGGACTGGGCAGCTCACACCAAGGCTCAGAACAGCACTGTGATGTCCCATGTCCACGTGGCCAGGGAGATGACAGGAATGGGGATAAGGTCTCCAAATCCAGGACTCTCTCCAGTACACCTGTGAGGACCATCACATACACAACGTCCCAGGCCCTAGGTGATAATTCTGCGGTGCTCTTTCCCCTCAGGCAGAGGCTGCTGGGAGGAGGAGGACCACGCACCACAAGGGAGAGTGGATCTGAACCTGTCCCTGGTAGCCCCTGCTAGGACCAAGGACTCTCGCTATGGAAAACAGCCCCAGATCTCAGAAAGTGCTGGGTTTCCATCTCTTCCGAGAAGGACCTACATAATCCACAGTCTGGGGCAGCCAAGCCCTGCGTCCACCAGAGCCCTGAGAGGCTACCCTATTAAGAGCCCCTCTCCACTCTCCACCCTAAGATATCGAGCCCCGACCATTGGCTCAAACCCACGCACACACAGTTCTGGTGACAGAGATCAGAGCCCACTACGGAGCCATCCTGAATTATTGCACTCTTGGTCGCTCTGCAGCCACGCAGGCTGAAAGGCCAGGCATGCCATACCTCATAGGCTCTCACGGTTGGTCTTAGCACCCTGAGAAATCTGCCCTTTGACCTGCAGCCCTCCTCACTGAATGCTCAAAAGCAGATGCTACAGAAAACACCCTCCTAGCCACTATGAATACTGCCCCCAGTGGCTACATGGCCAAGTCTGTGACTGAAATCAGAGGAAAAGCCACATTCTGGGCTAAAAAAAAAAAAGAAAGAAAATTGCCCCCTTGCCCAATTGCAAACTTTAACACAACTCTTAGCACAGGGGCATTTTATGTGAAGTTCAAACTGTGAAGGGGGAAAAAAAAAAAAAAAGACCTCAGAAGTGAGATTTCAGGACTACACAGGTCCCAGTGGGAATACTGCTGGGGTGACTGACACCTTTCCACCGAACCCCAGGGAGGGTGGCAATAGCCAGTATGGCCATATTCTGGCATGAACAAAGGGCAAGGCAGAGTCGTCGATCTTTCTGGGCCAGGCCCTGGAAGGCTATTTTATCCATGAGCTAACGCCGAGAAACTGGCCATTCGTGAGTGTTAAAGACCAAAACTGGTGGATGATTTACTCCTTTTATAAGCCAGCTCCTATGTGGGGGAGAAACAGCTGGATATTTAGGTCACAGCCAAAGTCCTTGGAAAAGAGAGGTCTGAGGTTGGGGAGCTGTGCTGAGCTGTGCTCAGCACTCCTCCGCAGGATGACTGTGGGTCCGTGACAGGGTGCTTGCCGGTGGGAAGGACAGAATGGGCTGCAGAACCGCTACAGCCTGTGGAAGCTTGGCGGGTGTGTCGGGAACAGGTTAGGGGAGAGAGTATTGGGATCATGGGGGTGGGGGGCAGGGGGATGTGTCAGGAACATACGGGCAGTTTCAGGAGCATGTCAGTGTGTGACTGGGACACGTGGACATGTCAGGAACATATCCAGAGTGTACGTGGAGAATGCCGGAAGGGTATTAGGAACATGACTGGAGCGCTTCAGGGACATATTGGGAGCATGTCAGGAGAGTGTGGGGAGAATGTCAGGGCAGACAAGAAGCCTGAGGCCACTGTAGACACTCATCATCCATAGTTTACGGGGAAAGCAGGCCCCTTCTTGGTAGATTCAGCCTGAGCACTTGTTGGCTTTAGGATGTCCCAGCCCAAGCACCGATCTGCTAGGCACTGGCTCCACCTAGTGTTGACAACATGTCACTGACCATTTTACTGCCACCTGAAGCCGAGCAGTCCTGGAGTTCCAGAACGCTGAAGTAATTAGTCGAAAGGTTCGGCAGAGGCTGACCCAGAACTTCGTATCCTCATCGCCTGCCCTAGGACTAGTCCTGAGCAGTCTGGTTCTCAACTCTGTGTCCCCTGAAACTCACAGGACAGAGCCACACTCTGAGACAGACGCTCTGCGCCCTCTCTGCCGTGACCACCTGGGCTGATTTTCCACCCTAGGAAAACCATCCACTGGTTGCATCAAAAAAAAAAAAAAAGCTTGAAAGGTAGAACTAATTGCAATGGACACAACTAAATAATGCAGCGGCAAGCTTTCTCGCTCCATGTGGGTCAGCAAATCTCAAAGTATGGGAACCACATACCCCAGCACCCCCGTGTGAGTCCTTTCTGACTCACAGCAACCCCAGGGGCGTGTGCTCCATAGAGTTTCAATTTTTGACTTCTCAGAGGCTGGTTGCCAGCCCTTTCTTTCGAGATGCCTCAGGGTAGATTTGAACAGCCAACCTTGCTATGTGAGTAGCCAGTGCTAAACCATTTGTACCACCCAGGGACTTCAGAGGAATTCAGGACCAAACCTGAGAAGTTTGAATGTCATCTCCCATACCTCTTAGTCTATTGGAGGAAGATGAGAGTTTCTAAACTAGCAAATATTTCCAAATCCAACTTTATTGCCATCATGTGCATTCTAACTCACCCCATAAAGATGTACAGTTTGTTACACCAATTAGAGCAGAGTCAACAGAACAATCCTACTAATAGCAAAAGGAAAGAAATAAAAGTCAGAGCTGAGATACAGGAGAGGATAAACAAGAAAACTGTGGGGAAAATTGCTGCTAAAAATGTGTTCTTTGAAAGGATTAACAGAATTGATAGAACACTGGCAAACCGAATTCAACAACTTGGAAGACATGGACAAATACTTGGAAAAACAATCCCTCCCTAGAGTATCCCAGATGGATGCCAAGAACCTCACAAACCCATAGGAATATAATAGACAAGGTTATCAATGCGTTACCAATAAGAAAATTCCCTGGGCCAGATGGCTTCACTGGAGAATTCTACCAAGCATTCAGGGAAGAACTGACACCAATCCTATACAAACTCTTCCAGAACATAGAGAAAGACGGAAAATTCCCAAACTCCTTCTATGAAGCTAGTACAACCCTGATACATAAAGTCAGCAAGGATCCAACAAGAATCGAGAACTACAGGCCAATATCCCTAATGAACACCTATGTAAAAATCATTAGCAAAATACAAAAGCATATTAAAAAATAATTCACCATGTCTAAGTAGGATTCATACCAGGGATGCAGGGATGGTTCAACATATGAAAGACGATTAGTATTATTCGCCACATTACTAGGAAAAATTATAAGAACCACATGATAATATCAATAGATGCAGAAAAAGCATTTGACAATATCCAATACCCATTCCTGTTTCAGACACTCAAGAATATAGGAATAGAAGAAAAATTCCTCAATATTATACAAACCATATATGAAAAGCTAACAGCCAACGTGGTAATCAATGGAGAAAAGACAAAAACAATTCCACTGGAAAACTAGCTAACAACATAAGACAAAGAAAAGGCATCAAAGGTATTCATCTGGGGAAGGAAGAGGTGAAACTATCCTTATTTGCAGATGATATGATTTTAGATATTGAAAATCCCCAAAACTCCAAAAGTGGAGTGCTGGAAGCAATAGAGGAATATGGCACAGTGGCAGCATACAAGATCAACAAACAGAAGTCGATCAGACTTCTATTCACATCAAACAAGATCACGGAAGAGGAAATTAAAAAGGTAGTACCCTTTACAACAGCCAAGCACAAATTGAAATATCTATGGATATACCTGACTGAAAAAAACAAAAGATTTATATGAGGAAAACTACAGAACACTATTACAAAAAACCAAGAGTGACCTCAACAAATGGATTGTAAGACTCAATATAGTAAAGATGTCATTTCTGCCCAAGGTACTATATAAGTTTAATGCTTTCCTGATATGAATACCATCATCCTTCTTCAAAGAATTGGAAAAACTGATTACCAACTTCATGTGGAGAGGGAAGAAGCCCAGAATTAGCAGAGAACTCCTCAAGAAGAAAGACAAAGTGTGAGGGCTTGCTCTACCTGACTTTAGCACGTATATTACAGCCACAGTGGTCAAAACAGTGTGGTACTGGTATAAGGACAGATATTCAGACCAATGTAAAAGAGCTAAAAACCCAGAAATAAAAACATCAGGATATAGACAACTGATTTTTGATACGGACCCAAAAAATTTCAAATGGGAAGCGGATGCCCTTTTCAATAAGTGCTGCTGGGAAAAAATGGAGATCTACCTGCAGAAAAATGAAGCAAGATCATTACCTCACTCCATGCACAATAATAAACTCAAGGTAGATCACAGACTTTGAGGTAAAACCCCTAACTATTAGGGTCATTAATGAGGGAATTGGGACAAACCTGAGAACCTTGGCACAGGGAATACGTAGGCTATCAGAAATAGGGAAGGATACAAATACAGAGGAGTCACACATTGACAAGTGGGATATACTGAAGATAAATCACCTGTGTACATTGAAAGAATTCACCAAGAGAGTAATAAGAGAGCCCACAGACTGGGAAAACATCTTTAGCAATGACACATCAGACAAAGGCCTTATTACTGAAATCTACAATACTTTGCAAGCTTACAATAAGAAAAAAACTAACTCCTCACTGAGGAGGTGGGCAAACGACCTGAACAGAAGTTTCACAGGGGCACAAATACAAATGTCCAATAAACATTTGAGAAAATGTTCCCAATCATTAGCCATAAGAGAAATGCAAATGAAAACAACTATGAGATACACCTAACATCCTCAAAGATAGCCCAATTCAAAAAATCAGAAAGTAACAAGTGTTGGTGGGGATGTGGTGAGATGGGAACTCTCATCCACTGCTGGTGGACCTGTAGGTATGTACAGCCATTATG
>NW_022103904.1:1139430-1140852 GCF_000313985.2 Echinops telfairi
TGCTTGCTTTTTGTTTTTATTTGGGTTTCTTTCTTACTTAAATTGTGTAGCAATACAGTTAATATAAATCATCCACCTTTT
Source organism: Echinops telfairi (assembly GCF_000313985.2). Classification (NCBI taxonomy): domain Eukaryota; kingdom Metazoa; phylum Chordata; class Mammalia; order Afrosoricida; family Tenrecidae; genus Echinops; species Echinops telfairi. The sequence continues at coordinate 1,139,512 of NW_022103904.1, forward strand.
TTGGTCTTCAACAGGCACTAATAGCCAGCTCATCAATAACAGACTTGAGCTGGGGTCTGCAAGGTGCGAGCCCCCTGCCTCATCCCACGCCGTCCTCCACCAGGAGGCCTCTTCGCATGGACTCTCAACTTGTCCTGGAAGCAGTGCCCTGGCAGCCGCACTTCCTTTAGGAAAGTGAGCCGTGGTTCTCAATTAGCTGTGGTTGCTTCTATGGGCAGAGCCTACTTGAAACCAGCAGAGGAGCACCCTCTCCAGGCCGCTGATGCTGGAGCACCCTGCAATCCACTCTGTCTCCAAGGGGTGCTCCTCCAACACGGCTTTGCTCCATCATCCACGCCAGGCAGCTGCTGGTTTCAAACTACTGACCTTGCATTTCGCAGCCCAATGCAAAACCACTCTGCCACCAGAGCTCCTGCAGCACCTGGCAATACTATTAAAATAAAGCAGAACCTTCCATTGAAACTTTAGTGTAGCTTTCTATTGTTTTAGGTTAAAAGCCAAAGTATGGCCCAGGCTCTCCTAACTCATCCTCTCAGCACCCTGCCTGGCTCTCTTCCCTCAGCCTGGGACTCTCGCCTCCACTGGTTCCTCGCACCGTCTGTGCCCTCTGGCTGAGAGCCCTTTCCTCCTCTCTCCACCTCTCCGTCCAGTTTTGCCCCTGGAAAAACCCTCCCTGTGGTCATGAACCTGGCACAGTGCTGGCCGTGTATGTGGATCATTGAATCCTAACAGCCACCTGTTAGGGGGTCTTGCTAAGCCCACTTTACAGAAGAAGAACCAAAACTCCAAGAGGTCATCAGTCCAGGGAGCGACAAGGCCATGGTGCGAATCCAGATTTCCCAGCCAGAGACACCAGTTGATGCATAAGCTCTCCGCCAGCTCGCTGGTGGCACTGTGGGGGTGCGCTGTGGGCTGCTACCTGCAAGCTCCACACTTCCAAACCAGCCGCCCCTCCGAGAGCAAGCTGAGGCTTCTGCTTGCTAAGGGTGTCCTGTCTCAGAAACCCCAACAGTTAGGGCCACTGTGAGTGGGAATGGGCGCTGTCGCACTGGGCTTGGTCTCGAGTATTATATTAGTAGTCTCTGAATGGTGCAACTATCTAAGGGCTCAACTATTAACCCCCAAAATTGATCGTTTGAAGCCACCCACCCAGAGGCATTTCAGGACAAAGCCCTGGCAATCTGCTTCCGAAAGTTCACCACCTTGGGAACCCCACGGAGGACAGTTTGGCTCTGCGTTCTTGGAGTCAGCAAGAGTCAGGAGCCACTAGACAGCAACTGTTTAGGTTAGCCAAGGTGGTCCTGTTGTTTTCAGCTCGCTTCTGCCTTCCCTGCCCTCCAC
>NW_022103904.1:1142268-1143618 GCF_000313985.2 Echinops telfairi
CAGGATGAGGAAAAGAAGCAGGAAGAAGCCTCTTTTTCAGTCTCCTTTGGAGCCTCGTCCATTAGGCATAAATGGCTGCCTTTCCCAGTGAATGAACCCCTTCACTCTCCCAGTAGAAACTGAAAACAGGATGAATGATTATGTTCCTTTACAATCAATCCACTTCATAGGAAATGTCCTCAATGAATGGATTTGTTTCGGGATGGCTTTATTCCCAATCAATCATGTCAGTTCCCCACATCATCATAATCTTGTCTTTTTGTTTACAAAAATCTTGGCTGGGTTCTTTACTTTGGGGTGTGCCTTTAGATATACACACCCTAAAGATAGAAGATCATCAATTTGTCTCGTCTTTGCCCTTGAGGCTGTCTGCATGCCCGCCTCCCTGGCTTCTCGCTGCTTTACATCAGTGGGCCTCAAGGTATGGTCCCAGGTCTAGACAGAATCAGCACCACCTGGGAGCTCATTAGAAATGCAGATTCTCTGAACCCATCCCAAGTCCTAGTGAACCAGAGGCGTCATGTGGGATGTGGCCAGCAAACAGTGTCCCTGTAAAGACGTGTAAGTCTTGGAACTCCCCCACAGGGTCACTATGAGTCGGAATCAACGTGAGAGCAGTGGGTAGATGGATTAAGACAAGGTCCCATACCTGGTGCTGATGATAAGAGCCCATATTTGTTGACTACAACCAGAATGTTCCTTAGAATCGAGGATAGCAAGGCTTTAACTTGTTCACTTTGGACATGTCATCAGGAAAAATCAATCACGGACAAAGCCATCACATTTGGTAGGGAGCCAGAAAGACTAAGGGCACCTCTCACTGAAGGATGCACATGGGGCCACAGCAATGGGTTCAAACACACCAACAATCAGGAGAGGGGTAGAGGGCAGGAGGGACTGGAGGGACCCGGCATCCATTCTATAGAGAGAAGTCCCTGAGTGGCAGAAACAGCTAACATGCTCAGGTGCTAACTTGAAGGCTGGCGGTTTGAGTATACCCAGAGCTGCCTTGGAAGAAAGCTGCTCAGTGGCCTGTCAGGTGTTGAAAACTCTATGGAGCACACCTTGGGGGTCACCAGAAGTCGGAGTTGAGCCAATGGCAGTTGGTTGGTTATTCTATACAGATCATGTCCTTCTACAAAAGCCCCCAGGTGCTTCTGGAATAAAATCAAGATTCCTTTGCTGAATGTTATAGGTCCAGAATTGACCACCCTTTCCCTGGCTTGATCTCCTGTCCCTACATCAAACCACATCTGCAAATCTATTCACCAAGCGTTTCTGGTTCTCCCCGCTTCCAGGCACATCGTACAGTCTTCCCTTGAAGCTGGGTGTGACTCGCTTTGGCCGGCG
>NW_022103904.1:1145336-1146889 GCF_000313985.2 Echinops telfairi
TTCTCCGGGTAGCCCTCCGGCTGTGTGTCTTCAGTCAATCAAACCCTGCTGATGGGAACTTCGGTACGTGGTTGACCACGTCCACCAGGTCTGCACTCAGAGTTCAGCTCCCTGTAACCTCCATTCACCCAATATTTCCTCCGAAAACATGCCTCACCTGGCCCTCCCACCAGCAGAGAGCTGGAACGTTCTACATGGAAAACGCTGTTGTGGTGAAATTGACTCTCACACCAAAAACTCAGTTATCCTGGAGACAGCAAGCTAGATATTCTTACCCCTGATTTCTAGTAAGAGCTCCTGTCTTGGTGTCCTAGTCCCGCTGTAACATGAATACCACAAGTGGCTGCATTTAAAGAACTTAAATTTATTTTTTCACAGTTCTAGAGGCGAGAAGTACCAACCAGAGTCTCAGCTGTTTGGAGTCCTTCCTTGACTGTAGCCCTGGATGCTCCCTGGTACAATGGGTTACAGGTGATCCTCACACTGCATCTTTCCTTCCTGGGCCTGCTGGTCTTGCTGTATCTCATCTGCTCCTTTTATATCTCTGAAGTGATTATGTGTAGGCCCCTCCCTACACAGGCAGTCTCAGTAACACAACATTAGATGGCATTATGAAAAGTGACTCCGTAGTATATTACATTCACAGGTATATGAATTAGGATTTCACCACATATTCTGGGGAACACAATTTTTTTAGTCCATAACACCTCTTATTCTCTCATTTAATTGAAAATAGGTATATATCAATGTGAGGCTCACTCCAACCCTAAACCAGGGACTCAGGGCTTTGTCTAGGGCCAGATCCTGGCCACTGCTGTCACCCTCATGGCAGTGATAAAGCAAGCTCCTCCCACTTGCTCTCTGAGTTTGCCACCCTTGCAGGCTCTGGTGGTGTGAGGAGACCTTGTCCCAATATCAATCCTGCCTTGGGGAGTGGGACAGGAGAGGGGCTTTGCAATGAAGTTGCCACGGATTCTTTTGCTCAGAAACCTTCCAACCCCACCAACTTGGAAAACTTTGGGAGGTTTGCTGTTTCTAGCTCTTAAAGCCCAAATCTCATTCTTCATGTTCCTTGGCCCCTTCTTAGGAAACATGGAAATACCTAAGCCTTTTTTTTTCTTTTCTTTCCTGTTTCCTTCTCCAAGGTGCCCTGGTGGCATAGTGGGCAGAGTGTTGGGTCGAACGTTCAAATCCACCAGCTGCTCTGCAGCAGAAAGGTGAGGTTGTCTGCTCCAATAAAGATCTCCAGACTCTGAAACCCTAAGGAGCCATTCTATGCTGTCCTATAAAGTGATGGGCTGTGAATTGGAATTGGCTCGATAGCAATCAGTTCATTTTTATTTGTTTGCCTTCATTTGTTTGGTTGTTTCAGGTCTTTGGGGAAGAGCTATTCTCTTCTTGCCCCTCCACTCTTCCCCCAGTCCAGGCAACTTGATCTGATCCCGGGGCAAGAAAAACACGCTTCTATGGCCACACATTTTAGTCTGAAACTACTGAAATACTGAAGCAATTAAAATCGTCTGGTCCTTAGTTCTCTGTATATGAAATGCTGC
>NW_022103904.1:1147327-1149602 GCF_000313985.2 Echinops telfairi
ACAAGCCAGGTTAGATTCGCACCCACATCTAGAAAATCAGATGAGCTTTGGGTCTCCACTCTGCACGCCCCCTCATTCACACCAATATGATTTTTTGTTCTGAGTCTTTCATGCCTGATACCTAATCCCATCAACACCTCATGATCACACAGGCCGGTGTGCTTCTTCCATGTGAACCTTGTTGCTTCTCAGCTAGAAGCCCATCTGTATACAATTGAACATCCCGTTACAGAAGAGTTACAAGGAAGAGAGGAGTCAGTCGGGGCAGTGTAGCACCGATGAAACATACAACTTTCCGCTAGTTCTTTAATGCTTCCTCCCCCAATATCATGACCCCAATTCTACCTTACAATTCTAGACCAGAGCACATACACTGCTACAGATAAGAGCTGGAAACACAGGGAATTCAGGACAGATAAACCCCTCAGGACCAGTAACGAGTGTAGTGATATCATGAGGGAAAGGGGAAGGTGGAGGGGACTGATCACAATGATCTATATATAACCCCCTCCCTGGGAGACGGACAACAGAAAAGTGGGTGAAGGGAGACATCGGTCAGTCTAAGACATGGAAAAAAAATATATATATGTTATATATATATATATAATTTATATATATATAAATTATCAAGGATTCATGGGGGGCTGGGGACAAGACGGGGTGACGTAGTCCTGGGTGGTCCTGCAGAGTCCAGATCCATCATGCACTGGGAGGTCCGGAGCAGAGGAGCTTCTACAGCAGCACCAAGGAGGGGGCAATGGGCGGGGCTTGTGGTGCTCTCGATTATGACCTGAGTGGGGTTACAAAGGTGCTCTTTTACATTACAAAAATTCCTCACGCTGCATGCTTACGTTTGTTTGGGGTTTTTTTGCATTATTATTGGTTGTTGTGGTTGGATGCCACTGAGTGTGTTCCAACCCATAGCGACCCCATGTCCACCAGAGTGAACCACTGCCTGGTTCTGGGCAGTCCTCAGAATCATTTTTCTGTTTGAGCACATCGAAGCAGCACTGTGTCAGTCCATTTTGTTGAAGGTCAGGCACTATCATAGTGAATATCTTGTTGTATTTCTTAATTTTAAAAAATCGTAAGGCCACATATTGCTAGAAAGACCGGTCTAAAAAAGCCAATATGTGCTATGAATTGCAAATACAATTCATTAAAAAACCTCTGTGATTCAAACTACAGAGACAATGAAAACCAGTGATGGTCAGTGTAGAGTGTGGGTAGAGACAAGTAGGTGGAGCACAGGACATTTAGGGGACAGGGAAACAATTCTGCATAATGCAGTCACAGTGGATAGGTGGCATTGTGCATTTTTTATACCTATAAGATTGTACAATACAAACCTTGAACTCTAATGTAAATTGGCAGCCCTGGTAGCATTGTGGGCTTCCTGTTAAAACCAGCAGCCACTCTGTGGGAAAGATGGGGCTTTCTCCTGCTGTAAAGTGTTACAGTCTCAGAAACTCACAGGGGAAGTTCTATCTTATTGCCTAGAATCACTAGGGGTCACAATCAACATTAGTTTAATGCAAACTAAGGACTTTATTTCCAGAGGAATAGTGTCACATTCATCATCTAAAAGAACATTTCAAGACTCATTAGAATTGACTCACTGGCAATGAGAGAATGTAAGCCATAAAGACCCCTAATAGCACAGTGGGTTAAGAATTTGGCTGATAACTGGAAGGCTAGTAGTTCAAGCCCACCAGCTACTCCATGAGTGAAAGATGAGGCTTTCTCCTCCTGTTAAAGATTTCCAGTCTTAGAAACCCTACAGAGTAATTCTACTCTGCTCACCATCAAAATGAGCATTTCAAGATCTATTTTGAAGTACAATGCTGTTTGTGATAAGATAATTTTGACACACCTACAAGAAAGATGAGTTAATACAACTATTCTTCAAATTCATGTACCAACCAGTAAAGCCAAACCACCCCCACTTCCACCACGCTCACAATAAACTTACTGCCAACAACTCAATTCCAACTCATAGTGGCCCTATAGAACAGTGGTTCTCAACTTTCCTAATGCCGTGCCCCTTTCATATAGTTCCTCATGTTGTGGTGACCCCCCCAACATAAAATTATTTGCATTGCTACTTCATAACTGCAATTTTGCTACTGTTATGAATCAGGTGACCCCTGGGAAAGGGTCGTTTGACCCCCCAAAGGGGTCGTGACCCACAGGTTGAGAACCACTGTTCTATTGCATTCTAGCTAGAAGTTACCCTCTAGGGTAGAATAGAATCCCCTCATGGAGTTTCCAGGGC
>NW_022103904.1:1149702-1151515 GCF_000313985.2 Echinops telfairi
CTTCAAATTCATGTACCAACCAGTAAAGCCAAACCACCCCCACTTCCACCACGCTCACAATAAACTTACTGCCAACAACTCAATTCCAACTCATAAGAGTCTAGAGCAGGGGTTCTCAACCTGCCTAATACCGAGACCCTTTCATACAGCTCCTCAAGTTGTGGTGATGACCCCCCCAACATAAAATTATTTGCATTGCTACTTCATAACTGCAATTTTGCTACTGTTATGAATCAGGCGACCCCTGTGAAAGGGTCGTTTGACCCCCAAAGGGGTCACGACCCACAGGTTGAGAACCGCTGCTATAGAAGAATTGCCCCTTTGGATTTCTGAGACTGTAAATCTTGGCAGGAGCAGAAAGCTTCATCATTGAGAAGCTATATCTGGGAAGAAGAGGGGATAACAAACCCAGGGACAAGGGAACAACAAGAGAAGCTATATCTGACATTCCCCCAGCTTCCCTATTGCCACAAAGCAGAGATCAGACACAGCTTCACCCTCCACAATCTTTTTTACCTCCTCTAACACCAGTTGTTCCTCCCACAGCACTGAAACTTCTCTGCTTGAATCAATGATTCATGGCAATGACCACACAGAACTCACAGACAATACTCACAATGAAGAGTGAGTTATTAGGGAAATTGCCAGTAACCACAAACCAGGATCAGAGAGCATTAAAGATACAGTCACTGCTCCTCGGTAACACCTCCCCTCAGCCGGCAGTCAAGCCTCTCTGGGGTCCTCAGCCTCTCAGCCACTTGGTCACTTGGCTTCTTCCTCTCTACACAGAGAAATGACTTTGGTAGAGACAGGGTTCTGTCTTCCAGCAGACCATTTGCCCATGGAACAAAAGGTGGCAACTTGAGTCACACCTACTAAGGCGGAGACTCAGAATACACCCACACCTCGGTCTTGTAACAGAGAACTCCCTCCCATACCATAGGCATAGAGCCTAGAATTTAAAATACTTCACATAAGAGATGGACTACATCTCACATGTGGAGGGGCTGTTGATTTCAAACTGATAACAATACAGTTAAAAACCCAAGCAGTAACCCACTATACCTCCAGAGCCCCTTCAAGTAAAGCCAGTAAGGAAGAAATAAAACAAGTCCACCAATTTCTGTGTCTGGCATTGATCTAACATACAATCATGGTTCATTGATAATTACTGATCATAGGAATGTGAAAGTTAGAAGCAAAGAGGAACAAATGGTAGTTAAAAAATGTGGCCTTGGTGACAGAAATTAAGCTGGAGGTCATATGATAGAACTTTGCAGGACCAGTAACTTCTTTAATGTAAATTCCTTTTTCAGCAACATAAACAGTGATGATACCCATGGACTTTACCAGATGGACGACACAGGGATCACACTGACTACATTTTATGGAAGGAACAATGGAAAAACTTGGTATCATCTGCCAAAACAAAGCCAAGAGCCAACTGTGAAACAGACCATCAATTCCTCACATGCAGGTTCAAGTTAAAGCTGAAGAAAATTAAAACAAGTCCACAAGAATCAAAATAGGAGTATATCCCACCTGAGTTCAGAAACCATCTCAAGAACAGATTTGATAGATTGGACACTAAAGACCAAAGACCACATGGGAGATGACATCAAGAATATCATACATGAAAAAAGCCAAAGGTCATTTAAAAGACAGAAAAAAACGAAGTGGGCGTCAGAAGAGACTCTGAAACTTACTCTTAAAAGTAGGCAGCTAATTTGATAGAAGAAAGTATTCTTGCATTGAGGGAGTACTTGTGTAGAGGCCCAATGACCTTCTGCTACCTTAATACTAAACCTATAAA
>NW_022103904.1:1152607-1163412 GCF_000313985.2 Echinops telfairi
AGAGTTGTATGAGCCCCTAATAAAACGATTTTAAAAAAAGAAAGAAAAGGTTTTGAGAATGATGATGGCAACCAATGTACAAATGTGCTTGACACCATGGATGGATGTATGGATTGTGATAAGAGATGTATGAGCCCCCAATAAAATGATTTTTAAATTTTAAAAAAAAGTAGGCAGCTAAAGAAGACAAAATAACGCATTATAATGAGATGTGCAAAGACCTGGAATGAGAAAAACAAAGAGAACACACTCAGCATATCTCACACTGAAAAAAGTAAAGAAATAAATAATCAAGCTCTGAGTTTCAATATTGAAGGATTTCTGTGGGCAAGGTGTTGAATGGTAAAGAGAGCAACAAAAGAGGATGAAAGGCGTACACAGAGTCATTGTACCAAAATGAAATGGTCAACATTTAACCATTTCCATAGGTAGCATATGACTCTCAGGAATAGTAGTGGAAGTAGAGCTATCATGAGGGGGGACAAAGGGGGAGCCCATCACAAGGTTGGATATATAGCCCCCCACCCCCAAGGGAGATGAATAACAAAAATGTGAGTGAAGGGAGACAACGGACAGTGTAAGATATGAAATAACAACGATAATATATCATTGATCAAGGATTCACGAGGGTAGAAGGGTGTGGGAGGAAGGGGGGAAAAGAGGAGCTGATACTAAGGGCTCAAGTAGAAAGAAAATATTTTGGATACAATGGAAACATATGTACAAGTGTGCTTAAGACAATTGAATGATGGATTGTTATAAGATTTGTAAGAGCCCCCCAATAGAATGATCAATTTAAGAAAATAGGTAACATATGATCAAAAATCAGTAATATTAGAGGAAGACTTTCAAGCTGCACTGAAGACACTAACAATAACCAAGGCTCCCAGAATTGAGTGACAGCAAATTGTTGATAATGAAGATTTGGTGTCAGCTTGGCTGAGCCAGGCTTCTGTGATTTGGCAATTAAGCCCACGCTGAGATCTCCTCGGGGCTATGGCCTGTTTTCAATCTAAGTTGATGTTGTGGGAAAACTTGCTTGAGTGTTGCTGAGTTTGAATCCTGCATCTTGCTCGTTGAACTCTGGTTCTTTCAACTGCAGCAAACAGCCTGTTGTACTGCTTGCTGATCCTGGGAGTTCTCAGTGGTCTGCCATCTGATGGGCTAACCTGGAATTTATCTGCCTCACTAGTCACAAAGCCTGTCGTCTTTCAGCTGTGGGAGTCAGGAGAAACCTCCAGCCAACAACTGACCCACGCATTTGGAACTTGCCCACTACTACAACCATATGCGCCAATTTATGGATATAAATATATATGTCAAGGAGCCCTGATGGGGGAGTAGTTACACACTGTGCTGCTAACCACAAGGTCAGTAGTTTGAACCTACCAGCTGGCTGCTCCTCGGGAGAAACGCTTGGCTTTCTACTCCAACAAGCAGTTACAGTCTTGGAAACCCACAGGGGCAGTTGACTCTGTCCTATAGGGTTGAAATTAATTAGAATTGACTCTATGATGGTGGAATGTATATATTTCTTAAAAATAGAAAATTTTCTAAAAACTCAGCTTTTCTAAAAAAACCTAGCCTAAAACACAAATGGAAATATATCAAAACCCGATGCTGAAAGCACTCACTAGTCTATGAAAATAAACTTGAAAGACAGCAATCTGGCTAACCCATTGGAAAAGATTCATCATTTTGCCTTGTTCTAAAGAAATTTGACCCAACAGAAGGTGGGATTATTTTAAAACAATATCATTACTATCACCTGCAAGTAAAATTTGGCTGGAAATGATTCAAAAACAGTTGCAATCGTACATGGACAATTGCCAGACGCTTAAGCCATTTTCAGAAGAGGAGGTAGACTGAGGACTGTCAGTACTGACATCAGATGGATCCTGGCTGGAAGCAGAAAGCAGAATATTTACTTGAGTTTTATTCAGTATGCAAAGGCATGCAACTGTGTGGATCATGACAAAATATGAATAGCATTCAGGAGAATGGGAATTCTCTGTGCTCACTTCCTGTGCTCACGAGGAACCTATACGTAGACTAAGAAGCAGTCATTCAAACAGGGGGTCCCACATGGTTTAAATCAGAACGAGTGTGCATCAGAGTTGTATCCTTTCACCATTGTTATTCTGTATGCTGAGCAAATCAAAGAAGCTGGACTGTCTGAGGAAGAGATAGTGCAGCATCAGGATGGGAGGAAGGTGCAAAAACAACAAGTAATACTTACATGACGCAGCCTTGCTTGCTGAAAGCAAGGAGGACTTGAAGCATTACTGATGAAGATCAAAGACCTCAAAGTCAAGAAAGCCGAAATTCTCACACCTGCACCAAGAGAAAACATCATGATAAGTGCAAAAAGATTGAAGGTGTCAGGGGTTTCACTTGATTTGGGTCTACAATCAATGCTCATGGAAGCAGCCCTCAAGAAACCAGACAACGTATCGCATTGAGCACATCTGCTGCCCAAGACCTCTTTACAGTGCTCATGAGCAAAAGCCACTTTGAAGACTCAGGTGAGCCTAAGCTGAACCACGAATGAGGAAGGTCAGAGAAAAGCTAGTACATTTGAATGATGGTGATGACAAAGGATATTGAAAGACCCTGGACTTCCAGGTGCCGTCCAGCTAGACTCTTCCCTAAGAGCAAGGATGGAGAGACTTTGCATCATACACTTTGGACCTATTCACAGAAGGGATCAGTCCCTGGCAGAGGACATCATACGTAGTAAAGAGGACATCATAGGGGGAAGAAAAGAAAGAGGAAGATCCTCAGGGAGACGGATTGACACAAGGACGGCAACATGGGTCCAAACCTAGTTGCTGCCAGGAGGGAGCATGGCTGGAGCGTGTTTCATGTTGTGGTGCGTGGGTTGCCATGCGTGAGAGCTGACAAGATAGCATTTGACAAAAACTTGGAATTTCATTAATACTGACTCCGTGTTACTTCATCGACTAGAATAAGTTTACCACATTGGGTAGAGGGCAGAGGGACGTTTAGGAACTCTCTGTAGTTGATGCACAACTTCTCTGAAAATTTAAAATGCTCTAAAGAAGCAAATCCATTGAAAAAGATTAAAAAGTCACCCTGAAGCATTTTCATTTTAAACACCATGATGGTTGCAAAGGTCTCCTGAAAGAGAGGAAACGCCCGTGGAAGGAAAATCCCAAAGTCTGGACATCGGAAGAGAGCGGAATGAGAGTCTGCTCTGAGGGAGGCAGCCCGCCCGGACTCTCCCCTGTGCCCAGGAATACCAGGAGTCTAAGCAGGGAGTGTCTCCTGGGCTGAGAGGGCACTGGAAGTGGAGAGGCCATGGCGGCAGCTGCTGAAAAGAGTGGCCAGAAGCCGAGTGACCCGTCTCCCTCATCTCTGATACCATTGCGGCAGATGATGTGAGGTGAAATGTGTTCTTCATAAAGCCACCTCCAACTTTTCATTAGCTTGCTTTTCTAAAAAAAAAAAAAAAAAAAATTTAAGACGAAACCACAAAAAATCCACTGGCTGGATTTTAGCTCTCTCCTGAGTGGCCCTATGTGGTTGAACTTGAACCAAATAAAGATGTTTACTGACAGCCTAATAAACAAATGGGCCCCTTTGAATGTAACCTTGATGAATGGAGCATCCAGGTGTTTTCAATAATGGCAATAAGCACCACAACTCCGAGCCTTTCTGATTCAAGTAGAATGCATTATTAGACCATTAGGGGCGAGCGCGAGGACCATTTGGACGCACTGCTATCAATAATGCTGCTCCACAGCCTGCATTTAGGCCCGGGGAATTAGTCATCCTGATATTCTATTTAATAAAAACCTCAAGAAGAAGCATCAAAAATCACATTACATTTTAACAGGGTTACAGCAGCCCAGGAGAACCACAAGTTTAATTTTCATAAGAGCATTCATTCCTCAATTATGTCAGACATGAAAATGTAAATGGCAAATTTAATGCTAACAATATCCCTCAAAGCACATTGGCAGGTAAGGCACATTATGTTGAGTGGATGCTGGCTGAATATCAAGCAGCCTCCAGAATGAAGGGCTGGGCGTGGGTAGGGAGGAGGGGCGTCGGGGGACTTGGATGGGCTGAGCCTGGAAGACCCACAGCCTCAAGGCTGGGAGCACCTTCTCCCAAGCAGGTGGATGCATGTCAGGCTTCAGGATATGGGCTCCCTTCCCCTTCTCACCGGGTTTCCTGTGAATGCCAGAGCTGGACATGGCAGCCACTGGAAGACTCCAGGGTTGTGAGCAGAACTCCCAAGGGATTGCCAGGGATTGCCTAGGGTGTCAAGTGTGGGAATCATGCTGTAAACCAAATGCCAGGCCCCTCTGCACTCAGAGGACCAGACCAGCTCTTTAGCCGAGGCAAGTGACAGAGGAGGAGATAATTAATGCTGCTTCTAGCTGGAGCCATTAACCGCCACCACCACTGGGCTTCACTGCCTTTTCCCTAGAGAAAACGGTCTTTAAATGATATCCATATATTAATGAATATGCATATATTGATGAACTTTTAAAAGCATTTTATGGCATATATATATATATAGTGGTTACGCATTGGGCTACTAACCGCGAGGTCAGCAGTTCAAAACATTAACCACTTCACTGGAGAAAGACAGGGATTTCAACTTCAGTAAAAGAATTATGGACGAGCCAGTCAGGGTGCGATGTAACGATGAAAAATATAACTTTCCTCTAGTTCCTAAATGTTTCCTCCACGCTCCCACTATCATGACACGAATTCTACCTTGCAAGTCTGACTAGACCAGAGGATGTACACTGGTATAGACAGGAACTGGAAATATAGGGAATCCAGGGCAGATGAGCCCTACAGGACCAGTGGTGTGAGTGGCGATACTAGGAGGGTAGAGGGAGAGTGGGTAGGAAAGAGGGAACCGATTACAAGGAACTATATGTGACCTCCTCCCTGGGGGACGGACAACAGAAAAGTGGGTGAAGGGAGATGTCGGACAGGGCAAGATATGACAAAATAACAATTTATAAATTATCAAGGGCTCATAGGAAGGGGGGAGCGGGGAGGGAGGGGGAAAATGAGGACCTAATGCCGGGGGGTTAAGTGGAAAGGAAATGTTTTGAGAATGATGAGGGCAATGAATGTACAAATGCGCTTTACACAATTGATGTGTGTATGGATTGTGATAAGAGTTGTATGAGCCCCTAATAAAATGATTAAAAAAAAAAGAATTATGTCTCTCAGAAACTCACAAGGGCATCTCTACCTTGTCCTTTGGGTCCCTGTGAGCGGGCATTCACTCGATGGCAGTGAGTTTTTGATAGACATTTTATATATGTATCACCACCAATTGCAGTCGAGTCCAGTCCCAATTCGTAGTGATGCCATTTGTGTCAGAGCAGAATTGTATTCAATAGGGTTTCCACTGCTTGATATTTCAAAAGACATATCAGGCTTAGACAGCAGGCTTTTCTTTAGAGATGCCTGTAGGTAGGCCTGAACCTCCAGCCTTTTGGTTAACAGTGAAGCATGGTAACCATTACACTTCCCAGGTATTTCTACGCACACATACACATTTTGTGCAGAGATATAGACAAAGAAAAATAACCTTTGAAATTGTATACCAAGCTACTAACAGTATACAATGAGCATGCATCTTTTGTAAACAAAAATAATAATAATGATTTTTTAAAGATAAAAAACTTATTAGAAAATGTCCATCTCTCTGATGACTAGCCATTGTACCATTCCTTCTGAGTTGCTCTGTGCCTGTAATTAAATCATTGTTTTAGTCTGGGTAGACTAGAGAAACAAATTCATAGACATGCATATGTATATTAGAAAGAACTTTACATACAAGAGCAGTTAAATATTGAGAAAACATCCCAGTCCAGTCCAGATCAAGTCCATAAATCCGATATTAGCCCATCTGTCTGATACCAATGTATGAAGTCCTCTTCAGACTTATGAAACACATGCAAGGAAGATCAGAGGCCACTGGGTGGGAAGTTTTGTGGATCCAGAGGCAGTGTAAGCATCTCAGCACATGGCTCCTCCAGCTCCAGAGGTCTGGCTCCATCAGCCTCTCTCCATGTGTCTCCTCCACAGGGATGTCGTGCAGGGAGTGAGCAGAGAGAGAGAGTGTCTCCCTCCTCGAAGGAGGAAAATACAGGAGTTCCCAGAATTCTCAGGAGAAGCCCATGCCCACAGAGAGGCCTCATTGAGTATATGCTGATTGACAGGCTAGACTCCACCCCTATACTCTGAATCCTCAGATTGACACCAGATTACGTACCTACGACAATCATAGACGCATAAAGTGTAGGCGCAGGAGAACTCAACGTCCTCTGGTCCTAGCTCTGCCTTTATTCTGTGGGAAGCTAAGGTCCATGAGAGGCCCACCCTGCCCAGGCCAACCATCTGCTTTATTTATTCCATAAGGGCTTCTTTAAAATAATATCATACTGGGCTTCCAGTGAAATTTTAGACAGAAAATTAGGTTCCCACTTAATAATTTCTGCACAAATTGTTCAGTGACATTTTTTTTGCAATGTGTCAATAGTCCCTTCAATGGAGTTTGAGTTGTTCAGTTACCAATTTTCTGTGACCCCCGCCCCAAAGCTTTTCTTTTTCTTTTTTACCGCTCCATCTAGTGTCTCTTACTGTGATCTTTTTTTTAAATCATTTTATTGGGGCTCATACAATTCATCACAATACATACATCAATTGTGTAAAGCACACTTATACATTTGTTGGCCTCATCATTCTCAAAATTCGCTTTCCTCTTGGGTTCCCGGAATCAGCTCATTTTCCTTTTTTCCCCTCCCCCTCCCTCCCCCCTCTCCTCTCCCTCATGAACCCTTAATAATTTATAAATTATTATCATATCTTATCTTACACTGCCCAGCGTCTCCCTTCACCCACCCTTCTGTTGCCCATCTCCCGGAGAGGAGGTTACATGTAGATCCTTGTGATGGATTCCCCCTTTCTAGCCCCCCTTCCCTGCCGGTATCGCCACTCACCACTGGTCCTGAGGGGTTCATCTGTCCTAGATTCCCTGTGTTTCCAGTTCCCATCTGTAACGCTGTGCATCCTCTGGTCTAACCAGGTTTGCAAGGTAGAATTGGGGTCATGATAGTTGGGGGGAGGAAGCGTTTAAGAACTACAGGAAGGTTGTGGGCTTCATTATTGCTATAATGAACCCTAAGTGACTCATCTCCTCCCCACTACCCCTCTGCAAGGTATGTCCAGTTGTCTACAGATGGGCATTGGGTCCCCATCACACACCACCTTCATTCATGGTGATATGATTTTTTTTTCCTCCCCTGCCTTTGGTGCTTGAAGCCTGGTCCCTTTGGCCCCTCATGATCACACATGTTGGTGTTCTGCTTCCATGTGGGCTTTGTTGCCTCTGGGCTAGATGGCCACTTGTTTACTTTCAAGCCTTTAAGTCCCCAGATGCTATAGGTCTCGATAGCCAGGCACCATCAGCCTTCTTCACCACACTTACTTATGCACACATTCCCCAAAGCTTTTCTTTAGAGTAATTGTTGACCTTTTATCTCAAATGAATGGTTTTTCAATGTAGTCTCAAACTCATGGAAAATTTCCCTTATTTTGTGTGTCAGTCACCTTTTATCTCACCAAAAGGTGACCTCAGAGGACAGTTTCAATTCAAGGTTGAATGAGTATCTCTTGGTTCATAGTCTTGGAGGTCCTCTGGTCTCACTGGTTTAGTAAGTTTAGGCTTTTTAAGAATTTGAGTTTTATTCCATGTCTTTCTCCCTTTCTAATGGCCCTCATCAGAACAGGTGATAGTGGTAGCCTAGCACCATCTACTTCGTCTTGATATCGGGGTAGATGAGGCCGTGGCTTTTGTGGACTATTACTCCTCCAGACTAGTTTCTTCTGAGCCTTCGAATTCCTTCTGTGTCTTTTGTTCCTACAAGTACAGACCAATAGTTGTCTCTTAGATGACTACTTGCAGATGCTACTCACCTCCCTAGGATCAAGAACATGAACTTTTTGGTGTCAATTGACTGAGTTGTACTATGAAACTATCATCACAACTCTTCAAACTCAGAAGGAAAAAAAAAACTTCACATTTGGCTGAGCCTGAGAAACATCTGGAACTGCATCAACTATGAATACATGTGCATCCACAAGCATACTCATATAGATACTTCTATATGTGAATACGCAAGCACTCACCTGGATCAATCGTACATCTTATATATATCAGTGCACCTACATATGTGACCATACACTCATTTTTTGCTGTTATTGATGATTTTGGTGCCAAATTATATGTGACATTTTTTAGCACAAACATTCTTTTCTCCTGTGGCCTTCTTACTACATGAGGGGAGATGAGAATCCAGACCAGACCTGTAACCATAGATCAGATGAGAGAAAGCATGTGGAATAGACCATTGGGAAGTGAAACCACACTGACTTATTGTACAAGAGGTAAGAGAGGGAGGGGTAGAGTACGACAGCTGAGATTATTCTGACTTTGGAATCGAGGCAGGTGGCAGTGTCTCCAATTAAGCAGGAAAAAACAAAAATGGGTTTGATGGAGAAGGCTAATGTGATAGTTACATAATCTGTTATCAACTTGAGATTATTAAGAGTGAAGGGGTGGAGTTTAGCTTGTAAATTAGGTCACAGCTTGATAACCTCATTTGGAGGCACTACAGAGATAAATAGCTCACTGGAGGCAGGACACACACACACTCTCTGCTTGATATTCCTGATGACAAGACACATGGACTATGCTAGAGCCCTGGAGCTGGAGGAGCCATGTGGAGACCCATGCCAGAACTGAGATGCTTATACCACCACTGGATTCACAAGACTTTTCACCCACTGACCTGTGATCTTCCTGCATTCGGCGTTATTGCATGAGTTGCCTGAGTCTGAAGAGGAATTTGTAGATTGGTATTGGACCTACAGGCTTATCTCAGACTTATGGACTTGATCTGAACTGGGCTGGGATGTTTTCTCAATATTCAATTGCTCTTTTATATAAAGCTCTTTCTTATACACATCTGAGGGTCTATGAATTTGTTTCTCTAGTAAATCCGGACTAACACAGGCTAAGAGGTGTTTTACCTTTACACAGGATGAATTAGAGGAGCCTTTGTCATATCAAAAGAGTATTTTGATAGGTACGGAGTTTCGCGTTCAAAAGGAAGTTCAAAAGCAACAGACCTGCATGGCTTTGTCTTAGAATAAAGGTTAAAACCATGAGAGTGAACGAGCTTTTTTGCCCAGGGAGAAATTGAGTGAAAAGAAAAGTAGTGGTTGTTAGCTAACAAGGAACAAAAGTGTGAAGGCATGCACGGAATATGAATCATAACAGTGGCAGAGAACGTAAAGCCAGAGAAGAAGTAAGACAACCAGGAGCATGGCCAAATTGCAGACACACCAAGCAATAGAAGAACTGGTAAGTTTGGATCTCTCTCCAGGGAAGGTCTCCTGGGCCAAGTTGCTATGAATGAAGGGAGAAGCATCCAACATTTTGGGGTTCCTTGAATGATATAGAAGATTAAAATGAGAGAAACTTACCAAGTCTTAGAAGATGTTATTAAAGCCGAAATTTGTCTGGTCCCCAGAGCTGCTGAGACAAGGCAAGCCCCAGCTTCCAGATATTCTGAGCAAGACTTTTTTCAAAGGAAGAAGAAATAAAGTGAAAATGAGAGAAAGAGAGAGAAAACCCTTGTTCCCTTCTCAACATCCACTCCCATTTTAACCCCCTCTGCATACTTAACAGTCCACATCATATAATAGGAATAGGAGGGGGGAAAAAGAGGAGACATCTGTGACCCAAGTGACCTTCACCTTCACGTGACTGTGCTTGCCATGTCCTTATCAGCACTGAGCATCTGTCACATGCAAAATATTCTGACTCTTGTGTCCCTTCTCCATGTCCAGCATCCAAAGAGCAATGGTATATTTAAATCACACAGAGCCAACATGTTAGCTCTTAGAGAGAAGGCAAATAAAATGGCTCTAAGTCACAAGGCATGCACATAGTCTCCAGATGGTAGACAAAAACATAAGACAAGGCAGACAAGACTGGACAAGACCATTACACGAGCCAGTGGGAAGGCAGTCACTTTGAGTTTCTGTCTAGAAGGTCCTTAGGTGAACCTTAGAAACTGCTAATCTAAAAGATGGTAAGTAGTCAAACCCATCTAGTGGCACCTCAGTAGAACGACCTGGCAATCTGCTTCCTTAAAGATTACAGCCAACCCATGCAAGGCAGTTCTACTCTATAAACCATAAGGTCATCTCAAGGTGGAACCGACTTACCAAGGGATTTGGGTGCTTTGCTGTGTTGTCTGCAATCAAGGCTGCAAGCATCTCCTCCCTTCTCTTGGAGCCGTCACTCACTCTTTCACGTGTGCTTGCTGAAGGGGGCATTCCGAGAAGAGAGGTGTGCAGCAAGAGGAGAGAAAGCATCGAGGCATTCTATGGCCAAGTTCAGGGATGGCAGACACCTGGTATGGGGCTAGAAAGGTGGCCTTCTGGTGCGGGGAGGAGACGAGCCAGTGAGGGTGCAGTGTAGCAATGATGAAACATACTTTCCTCTAGTTCCTAAATGCTTCCTCTCCCTCCCGCCCCGCCCCAACTATTATGATCCCAATTCTACCTTACAAATCTGGCTAGATCTGAGGATGTACAGTGGGACAGATAGGAACTGGAAACACAGGGAATCCAGGACGGATGATCCCTTCAAGACCAGTGGTGAGAGTGGCGATACCGGAAGGGTGGAGGGAGGGTAGGTGGAAAGGGGGAACCGATTACAGGGATCTACATAT
>NW_022103904.1:1163516-1171395 GCF_000313985.2 Echinops telfairi
TTCAAGTCAACATCACAACCCTGTGGGACAAGGAAAAATGAGGAGCTGATGTCAAGGGCTTAAGTGGAGAGGAAATGTTTTGAGAATGATGAGGGCAACGAATGTACAAATGTGCTTTACCCAATTGATGTATGTATGGATTATGATAAGAGTTGTGTTAGCCCCTAATAAATTGATTTTTTTAAAGGTAGCCTTCTTTTCTCAGGGTTCATGCCTCCACGTAGAGGGGTATGATTAAGTGACTCTTGGTCTCCTCACCTCCCTCCCTCCCTTTGAGGAGGAGGAGGAAGATGGAACAAGCTATCCAGTCCTCAAATTTGGGAGCAAACACAGCTGAAACTGGCCGTGACCAGAGTCTCTCAGGAAGCCCCCAGCAGCAGAAGGCGCTTGGCTGCCTTCCAGGTCTCCTGCAGAAAGAGAAAGTGCGGATCCAGAAGGTGGTGCTCTGGTGAACCCTCAAGGTGATTGATTCCAACTCAGAGCAACCCTGCAATAGAACCAACCCGTCCCACGGAGTTTCCTGCGCCTTCACCTTCCCTTGCGCATGTCAGGTCTTTCCTCCCATGGAGCCAGCGGGTGAGTTCAGACGACTGACCACTTACCACTGGTACCACCAGGGTACCAGCGCACAATTCCTGCGAGGCAGACTGGACGGGCTCCCGTGTGTACAAGACAAATCTACCACGTGAGCCTTGATTTGCATCAAGAATGAGCTGCCGTTCCCAAGTATGCTATGTGCCTAGGAAATTGATTTGGGCCAGAAAGTATTAATTAGGATATATATTAACTGAGTGAGACTTCGAACACCAAAAAAGGGAGGCAGAGAACTCCATGTGATACCCAGTCAATGGACCTCATCCATGACCGTCACCCATCCGTCAGTGTAGGCTTGTCAGTTGCTATAATGTTGACCAGATTTAATCAGCGCTTTCAGAGTAAGGCGGATAAGGAAGAAAGGCCTGGTGTGCTACCTGGAAAGGCAGTCCTTTAAAACCCCGTGGAGCACCATGGCTTGATTGATAACCAATCCTGGGCACAGATCAAGCCACATTGAGATCATGGGGCTTCTATGAGTTGGGGACCATCAGCTAACAATTATACCTTTTTCTGTATCATTATATTGGGGTGTGGGTGTGGACTACAGATACTTTTGACCTATGGATGTTTTACGTACTCATGAATTGAGTGAAAGATTAAACAGCCAAATGATTAAAAATAAGACTGTCTCAGGCAGGAAAAGTGCCAAGTTCTAGCAAGACCGAATTTCTCAGAGTTTTTCAAGCCAGGGTGGCTCGAAAATTTGCTAGCGTCTGATTTGGGGGCATTCAGATAACTCCAAGCTTAGTCAGATGCGTTGTGTGGAGTAATTATCTCCCCTAAGTGGATCCAGCTCCAGGAGCAGGAAATTAAATGGCTTGTTTTAGCCAGAAAGCTGCCGTAAATGAGTTAACTCCATGATTTTCACTGCAGGGCTTATCTCACCCAAAAGGACAGCCTCCGGAGGTGGAAGAAACTCTTTACTGCTGCCAGGAGTCAATGTCCCATGTTGATTAAAGGGCCAGGAGTGCCTGTCTGTGCACAGAAAACTGCCATCAGTTGCCCTAAATGCTACCACTTTGGGCTCAAGAAGGATCCGCTCTCATTATTTCCAATAGGACAGTGAGTTGTCTGAAGACAAGGATGGTATCCTTTCTTCTAAGTGCTCTAGTTATATCTGAATCATAATCTCCTAATCCTTGAAACTAGGGTTAGGATACCCACATATGAGAGAGTTCAAAACGTTTGCAAATGAAAGCCAAAGAGAATGGACTTTTTCTATGAACTTTTTGAAGCTCCCTCATACTAGAAGTAGAGAGAATATCATTAGGGCATAGAAAGCATATAAATTAGGGCATATAAATTAGGGCATATAAAGCAGAGTTCCCAGCACTTAGGAATCACTCAGTATTAAACCAAACCAATTGCCATTGAGTCAACGCCAGCTCCACATGCCAACCTCCTGTGTGTCCCAGTAGACCTGTAGGCCTGTCCTCCATGGGGGTTCCAATGGCTGTGACCTCTCAGTAGGAGATCACCAGGCCCTTCTTCGGAGGTGCCTTCTTACTGTTTAAGCCCCACGTGACTGGATGCTCATTATACTTATACTAAGCTTACTAAGAGGAAGGAAGGCATTGCAAGAGGTTTCAATGAGATCAAATTAACCCATAAAATGCGTCTTTTTTCTTCTGTGTGCTATCAGATATCATTTTCAACAGCGAGAGTATCACAACCTATAAGAGAGAAACATACTATTTCACAATACAACTCAGCAAAAACAACTGGCAGGTATAGTTAGTTACCTCTTAACTTATTATTATGTCCACATTGTGGCATGCTGAAGCTATTCATAAGTGTGTAATAAGGTTTTTTATAATAACAATTATATCTTGGACTGTATACTATTTTCCACAAACTCTGTATGCATTTTATTTAAAAAAAGAAAGCTCACTGCCTTATTTCAAGTCAACATCACAACCCTGTGGGACAAGGAAGATGGCATTAGGTCCTATCAAATCAATTTAGACTCAGCGACCCTATGTGACAGAGTAGAACTGCCTCAAAGGGGTCTTTGTGTATTTCCTCCTGTAGAGCACCTGGGTGGGTTCAAACCACCAATCTTTCAGTTAACAGTAGAGCATTTTACCATGGAGCTACAAGACTCCCTTGCATACATTAGCTTGTTAAATACTCAACAATTTGATAACAAACTAGGAACAATTATGCCCATTTATCGGAGGAGAAAACCCAGGCTCAGAAACATAAATGTCAACAACCAGTAAATGGCAGACCATGGACTCCTACTGAGACGATCCTGGTTGCAGAGCCCATGAGCTTCCCAGGAGACATGACGATTACGGCCGTGTACACATCCCACTTTAGGATTAGAGCTCTGTGTGTTGGTCTATGCCATGGGGAGCAAGAGAGGTTACCTTCAGCTCTATGTTCCTGATGCCAAGTAAGCACTCCACAGATTCAATATCTGGTCTAGGCTAACTCTTGGGAAAAGCTTTATAAGCCTCAAGACAAGGACTCTCACTGGTTGCTGATCTTGTCTAGGGAAGTCAGGCAAATAAAAAACTCACCTGCTTTAGGCTGGGTTATCTAGAGAAACAATTCCAGTGGCACTCATCCATGCATAAGACAAAGCTTTGTATCAAGAAGTAATGATATATCAAGAAAGCATCCCAGCCCAATTCAACTGAAGTCCATAAGTCCTATGCTGGTTCATAAATCTCTCTTCAGATTCATGTGCCACATGCTCGTGATGCAGACTGGTGAACTGGGAAGCAGAAGATCAGATCGCAGGCTGGTGGTTGAAGAGTCACTGGATCCAAGATGGGTGGGAACATGGCAGGGAGCCAGCAGCACTCGTGGTAGAGAGAGGCAGCTCCGAGGGTCCCTCACTCATATATAAGGGGCCACACTCACAAAGAGGTGTCATCAAGCTATTGCTTGATTGACAGGTTTGACTCCACACCTAGCCAGGAGTCTCGAGTTGACATAAAACCATTCAATTGCCACAGACCTCATGGGCCTTCTACTCTGCCTCCATGAGACAAGCAAAACCAGAGTGTGGTTCTCTGTGTGGTGGTAACAGCGCGTGTGCTGATTACTTCTAGGGACAATGTTTTACAGTGAAATGTAGCCACAAGAAACTAAATGGGAGCTGATATCAAAGAGTACAAGAAGAAAGAAAATGTTTGAAAATGGTAGTGGCAGCCACAACTGTACAACTATGCTTGATTTAATTGAATTATGGAGTGTTATATATTTAAGGAAAGAAAGAAGAAACTGATGGAGTCTCCAAGGCACTGCATAGAGACAACCCTCTCCCCCCCCCCCTTGTTGCCTAGGACACCCAAGGCAGGGAAGGTACCAGAAGAAGCAGTTAGATGTCTCCTATGAAGAAAATTCAAATAAAAAATCTCTACCTCCTGCTTGGTCACTGCTGATTTCTGGGTAGCACCTCAAAGAAACAGTCAAACTGAACTGACCTTTAACAAGGGCTTGATTCACAGACAAACAAGCAAACAAATGCATGATACAGAAGATATTATAAGCATAGAGCCAGAGTCAAGAGTGTCAAAGACCGATGATCTGAGGGTGTGCATTTGTAGGTGAACTTTCTCTGATTTTGTCCATCCTACCCTGTCAGAGCAAGCAGCAGCACTGAGCCAGCCACTTGACAGAAAGTACAGTCTCACACAACACAGAACTATAAGAAGGAGACTATAGATGAAGTGTTAGCAGTCATATCCCAGGTGAGAGATACAACAAAGAAGGAAGAAAGGTTAGGCATAGACCAGACCTTTTCTCCAGTAAGAAAATCAAATCAAATAATTTCCAACTTTTGTTTAAAATTGCTTTTTAATTAACAGTATGTGTCTTAAAAGCTCGTAAGCAGCCATCTAAGGCACAATGATGAGACTCTCCCTGTCTGGAGGAAAACAGAAGGGAAGAAAATACAACATGGCTGTAAGCAATTGGTCTAATGGATGACAAACAACCCTCACCCTCCAGGACTCTGAAAACTGAAGAACTAGATGGTGCCCAGCGATTGATACCAGCTGCTATGAAAAGAATCCCATTAGAAGATCCTAGGTTCAGTGGGAGGAAAATGGGGAACAAAACTCAAAATCATTTTATATATATATATACATATATATGTGTATATGTATTTTTTTTTCCAGGGTGATTGGTCAGATAGAGATTAGAGGAACCCTAGACTATGACCTTTAATCGTCCTTCCAGTCCGGACACGAACTCACCCCCATGGCTCAATTTTCAGTCCAACAATAGGCAGGTCTCTACAGAAAACAATGACATTAGAGAGTTTAGGAAACCCTTAGAAAAATCAGCCATTAGAGATAAAAAGAGTTGCGTTTACACAAAGACAAAGAATCAGAAGGTTTAGAAAGAGAGAGAAATAGCACAAAGAACACAGGGAGAAACTGGAGTGAAGGATGTTACACTGTGGGGACTGCAATGAATGAAGCAAACCCTGTATGAACTGCTGAAAGGAAAACAGGCGGAGGACGAAGCGCCCCAGCCACCTGCTCCATTCCATGTGCTGGTTTTCATGCTCATGCTTACCCCACCTCCGTTTTGCTTCTAAAAGTGCATGCCTTTGGCTTCCTGCCAAATGGCCATTTTAGGAAAACAGTTTATTCAACGGAAATTCAGGGACAATGAAGAAACAATTGCTTACCAACATGGGATACAGACCTCAACAAAAGGCGGGTTTGGTTTCAGAGAATTTTCCGTTGAGTTCCCATCTGAATGTGGGAAGAGTCAGTGGCAGAATGCTAGAAAGGTCGAGCTATGCTACCATTCAATCACCACGGTGGACATGCGTGGCAGACTAGCCAGCATTAAGCTCCAATTCAGTAAAGTGAGGAGATAAGGAAGAAACAGGCAGCCCATACCAATAAATCTCTTTCCAAATGACCTTTTATCTGAATATGTCACGCACAGAAATGCTAGACAGGAAATATGTAACCATGAGCAGTAGCCCGATGCTTTTATTAGCTGTAACTGAGTTTCCCAAGATGCAGCCTGAGTTAATTGGGGTCCACGCTTAAAAGGAAGACCTAAAATGCCTACCTCTTTTATCCATTTAAAACTTAAAAAGTCACCATGTTCCTGATGAGCAACACAAGAGACAGAATGTTTGGAGAGGCCCAGGCATCGGTGGGCATGGAGAGTCATCCTGAAGACTCTTCAGAGACCATTTTAGAAATGATGAGTCAAAGAAGTGTGGCTTTTTCACAAAGAGGCCTGAAATATTCAAGTTCTCATTGTTTAGTGGCTAAATGGGACCCCTAATGGTGAGGCTTGACATAAAATGAGTTTACTCATTCAGATATTTCCTCTAACGTGGTTCTTCTCACTTGGCTCAGAGACCTCAAATACACTTGATCCAATGAACATATCTACTACTTATCATCGATCTATCTACCTATACATGCTATTGGAGGTTAACTTGAGCATATATATATTTACAAGTGAAAAATTCTGTACAATTCAGATAGCATTCAGCCACCAGTTTGTCATACTCTGGTAGCTTACATGTTGCCATGACCTTGGAAGCTATGCCAACCAGTATGTCAAATACTAGCAGGGTCACTGTTGGACAGGTTTTAGCAGTTTCTGTACAAAGACTGAGTAGGAAGAACCTATCAATATATTTCCCCAAAAAAATGCAGCAGAACATTGTCTGATATCATGTCAGAAGATCAGCCCCTCAGATTGGAAAGCACTCAAAATATGACCAAGGAACAGCTGTCTCCTGAAAATAGAGTCAACTTTAATGACATGGATGGAGTAAAGCGTTCAGTATCTTCATGTGCTGATGCGGCATGACTCAAAGGCTGCAGAAATAACAACAAACATCCATTAGTAATTGGAACTGGAATATACAAAATATGAATCTAGGAAATGTGTCACAAGAGAAAAGGAACACTTAAAGGATGGTAGCCTAGCCTAAAATTCATATGCCTGAGCTAAAACAGACTGGTATTGGCCATTTTTAAACATATAGTCTACTATGCTGGGAATAAAAAATTAAAGTGAAGTGACATTATCTTCGTTATCAAAAAGAATTCTTCAAGTATTATATTTAAGTAAAACCTGCTGGTGATAGAATAATATCCATACACCTAAAGACCAAATAATATGACTATTATTTAAATTTATGAGCCAACCACTAACCAAAGATGAAGAAATTAATATCAACAAATACCGATTTCTGCAGTCTGAAATTGATCTTTCAAGCATTCCAGGTGTATTGATAGCTATTAGGAATTAGAATGTGAAAGTTGGAAACAAAGGAGATGGATCAGTAGTTGAAAATGATGGCCTTGATAATAGAAATGACATGGGAGATTGCATGATACTGTTCTGAATGAGCAATGCCTTATTAAACCAAAAATACCTTGTTAATATCTACTGTAGACTATACACATGGAACTTGTAGGATGAAATACACAGGCATCAAATGGACAACATCTGTGGAAGAAAGAATGGAGAAATTCAATATCATCAAATCAGAACAAGGACAGGGGATGACTATAGAACGGACTATTAATTGTTCATCTAAAAGTTAAATTTGAAGGTTAAGAAAACTGAATTAAGTCTAAGATACCTGAATTATGACCTTGAGTAGATCCTGCCTAAATTTAGAGACTATCCCAAGGATAGATTTGATGCACTGAACATTAATGACCAAAGATGAGAAGCAGTGTGGAATGACATCAAGAAAGCAAAAAGTCATTAAAAAACATTTTTTTAAAGACCGAAATGGGTGCCAGAAGAGACCGAAGCTTCTTTCTGAATGTACAATGGCTAAAGTGAACAGAAAAACTGATGAGGTGGAGACATTGAACAGATTTTAAAGGGGAGCTTCAGAAGACCAAGTGTTTGATTGGAATGTGCAAAAACCTGGAGTTAAAAAACCAAAGGGGAAGAACATGCTCAGCATTCCTAAAGCCAAAGACCTGAAGCAAAAAGCCAAACCTCACCTCAATGTACAGGATTGAAGGATCCTATGGGCAAAATTATTGAACAAAGAAAATAGAACTACGCTGTAGCAAAAAGAACTGATCAACATTTGATTATTATTTCAAGAGTTCAGGACCAATGGTACTGAAGGAAGAAGCACAAGTTACACTAAAGACATTGACATAAAAATAAGGCTCCAAAAATTGATAGCATATCAATTGAATTGCTTCAATAAATGAACCCTGAAGGCTTCTGAGCTAGATGGCCGCTTGTTTACCTTCAAGCCCTCAAGAGCCCAGATGCTATATCTTTTGATAGCTGGGCACCATCAGCTTTCTTC
>NW_022103904.1:1172982-1181354 GCF_000313985.2 Echinops telfairi
GGGCTTAAGTGGAGAGCAAATATTTTGAGAATGATGAGGGCAGTGAATGTACAAATGTGCTTTACACAATTGATGTATGTATGGATTGTGATGAGTTGTATGAGCATGTAATAAAATGATTTTTTTTAAAAGATCTGGGCTGAAATCTAAGAATACAAAAGGATGTTTACCTATATCTAGTGGACTATGCATTCAGTTCTGTGGACCTTAACAAATTGTGGATAACATTCCAAAGAATGGAAATTCCAGAAAATTTACTGTGCTCATGTGGAACCTATATATAGAACAAGAGGCAGTTGTTCAAACAGCACAAGCTCCTGTGCAGTTTAAAATCAGAAAAGTTATACGGCAACATTGTATCTTTTTCCAATAGTTATTCCATCTGTGGATTTAGCAAATAATCCAAGCAACTGAGCTATACGAAGTAGATGATGGCAGCAGGATTGAAGGAAGACTCATTAACAATCTGCTATATTCAGATGACCCAAGCTTGCTTGCTTATCAAATGCGAAGAACTGAAACACTTAGTAATGAAACCAAAAAGCACAGCTTTCAGTATGGATTACACTTCAATATAAAGACATTAAAGTTGTCAGGAATTTTATTTTTCTTAGAACAACAATCAAAACTTTGAGAGCTGTTGTTGTTAGGTGTCATCGAGTCAGTCCCAACCCATGTGACTGTACACACAACAAAACAAAGCACTGCCTGCTCCTGCGCCATCCTCACAATTGTTCCTGTGCTTGAGCCCATTGTTGCAAGCAACCACTGTGTCAATCCATCTTCTTGAGAGCCTGCCTCTCCTTTGCTGCGCCTCTACTTTACCAAGCACGATACAGTGTCCTTCTCCAGGACAACATATCCAAAATATGCAAAGGAGGACTCTGGCCAAACTTCTTCCAAGATAGATCATTTTGTACTTCTGGTAGGACGTAGTACATTCAATATCTTCCATGCACCAAAATGTAAACACATTATGAGGCAATTGAAATTACCATGGCTTGCACCGGCCATTGCCTAATCCTCAATGTAACATCTTTGTTTTCCAATACTCTCAAGATGTTTTGTGCAGCAGATTACCCAATGCAATGGTTCTTTTGATCTCTTTGCTGCTTCTATGAGCATTGATTGTGGATCCAAGCAAGAGGAAATCCTTAACAACTTCAATCTTTCCTCCATTCATCTTGATGTCACCTACTGATCCTGTCGTGAGGATTAGGTCTTCTTTACAAGTTGTAATCAATACTGAAGGCTGCAGCCCTTGATCTTTATCAGCAAGTGCTTCAAGTCCTCCTCACTTTCAGCACACAAGGTTGCATCATATGCAAATGTCAGGTGGTTAATAAGCCTTCCTCCAATCCTGATGCTGCATTCTTCTTCACATAATGCAGTTTCTCTGATGATTAGTTCAGCATACAGACTGAATAAATATGATGAAAGGATACAACCTTGATACACACCTTTCCTGATTTTAGATCACGTAGTATTCCATTGTTCTGATATGAATCCCACTTGGTCATGAAGAATTATTTTTTGATATGTTGTTGGATTTTATTGTCCAGAATTTTGTTGAGAATTTTTACTTCTATGTTCATGAGGGATATTGATCTGTAGTCTTCGGCTTCTGTGGAGTCTTTGCTAGGTTTGGGCATCAGGGTAATGCTGCCTTCACAGAATGAGTTTGGGAGTTTGCTGTCCCTTTCTACATTCTGCAATAGTCTGTATAAAATTGGTGACAGCTCTTCATTGAATTCCCTTGTAAAGCCATCTGGTCCTGGGCTTTTTTCTTGGTTAGAAGTTTCTTGATGACCTCTAGTTTTGCTTTGTTTGGGTGTTTTCAGGTTTTTTACACCCATCTGTGTAAATGTGGGCAAATGGTATATTTCTATCTGTCCATTTCTTCTAGAATATCAACCTTGGTTAAATACAGTCTTTCATAGTCCTGTTATTATTCTTTTTCTCTCATTTGGATCTGTTGTGATGTCATCCTTTTAATCGCTAATTCTAGATATTTTCATCTTCTCTTTCTTTTCCGTTAAGTTTGCCAGCAGTTTTTCAATTCTGTTAATCCTTTCAAAAACTCAACTTGTTGGTTTTTTCCCATTTGTGTTTTCTAGTTCATTTATTTCTGCTCAGATCTTACAATTTCTTTTCTTCTGTTGGACAGTTGATGTTATTGCCCTTGTTCTCATGGTTGGAGGTGTTGTGTTAAGGTATTGATTTGGGATCTCGTGTTCATTGATTGGTATAAATTGCTCTCTGATAACTACTTTTGCTGTGTCCCAAAGCTTTTGGTATGATGCGTTATTGTTCTCATTTGTTGCAATGAATTTCTTAAAATTTCATCCTTACCAGTTGTTTTTAGGTAGTATGCTGTTCAGTCTACAGGTGTTCGTCTTGGTGTTCCTGTTCTTTCTATTGTTGATTCTAGTTTTAGAGCATTGGGATCTGAGAAAATGCATTGTAGAATCTAAATGTTTTCAATTTATTGAAGCTTGCTTTGTGGCCTAACATAACATAGATCTATTCTAAAACATGTGTCATGTGCACTGGGGAAGAATGTATACAGTGTTGTCACTGAGTGGAGTGCGTTTACATGTCTAGGTGGTTGAATGGATTGTCATGCTGTTTAGCTCTTCCCAATGATCTATCTTTCCTTTAGAGTGGTATGGTGAAATATCCTACTTTTGTTGAGCTGTTTATGTTTTCAACTCTGTGAGAATTTGATTGATGCATTTTGAAGGTCTTTCATTGGGTGCCTATATGTTTACTGAAGTTTTATGTTCCTGGTGTATTTTTCCTTTCTTGTCTCTTATTATATTATTTGCCTTGAAATCTGTTTTACTGCAGATTAATATTGCTGATCCTGCCTTTTTATGGTTACCATTGGCTTGGTAGATTTTTCACCATCCTTTGATTTTTAGTCTTTTTTTGCCTTTTTCCTTTGAGTTTAATGTATGTGTCTCTTGTAGGCAGCATATAAATGAGTCTTACTTTGCTACTTTCTGTCTTTTGATTAGTGCATTTAATCAATTAACATTCAGTGTCATTATTGATAAATAGTTTGTTGCTGTCATTTTGCTACATTCATATTTAGTTTCTTTTCCCTTTTGTGTGTGGTTTTATTGGTATCTTTGAACCAATAGGTCCTCCTCTATTTCTGTGATTTTTTTTTAGTGTTTCTTTCATTTTGTATTGGTTTCTGTCTTGTGTTCTACTCTCAGATTTGTTTGCCACTGTTGATTATCTGTCTGTAGTGATCTAGTTAATTTTTTTTGTAATTCTGACATTGTTTTGATGAATTATTTTAGTTTTTTCTTGTTGAGAAATGTCTTTATTTCTCCCTCATATTTGAAGGATAATTTTTTTTTTAATGTGATCAACTTTTATTTTTCTTGAAGGATAATTTTATATAAGATTCTTGGTTGGCAGTTTTTTCTTTCTGAATTTTATGTATGTCACTCCATTAACTTCTTGCCTGTAGAGGTTCTGCTGAGAAGCCCAAGCCCTTTTCCTTTATAGGTGACTATTCTTTTCTCTCTAACTGACCTCAGGATTCTCTTCTTCCCCTTGAAGTAGAGAGTTCAATGACAATATAATGTGATATTTTTCTTTTGGTATCTCTCCTATTGAGGATTCTCTCAACTTCGTGAATAATTGTTTTCTCCTCCTTTGTAATGTTGGGGAAATGTTCTTCCATGATTTCTCATATTTTCTCAGTAGATTTGTTTTTCTTTCTTCTTGCTCCAGAATGCCAATGAGACATAGATTATTTCTCTTGATAGTGTCCCACATCATTCTCAGGCTTTCTTCTGATTCCTTTTGTTGTTTTTTTCTTGATTGGTTCTCTTGTTGATTGTCGTTAGAGTGATTGTCTCTGAGCTTAGTGATTCAATTTTCCTTTTCTTCTATTCCTTGAGTCTTTTTATTATGTGGCCTAATTCTGTTATAGTATTGTTTATCTTCTGGAATTCCTTTTGGCCTAAGGATTTTAATTTTTTCAATTCCTTCCATTGTTCTCATGAAATGAGAACATTGTTTCTGGGAGTTTCATTGTCGTAGTACTCCATTGGGCCTGAGTGATTTTTCAGTTGTTTTTCTTGACTCTAGGGGTTTGCTGTGGTTGACTGCAGCTTCCTTTGCATCGTGGTACAACTCTCAGTGGTGTGTTACCTGCTGGGTTGTGTAGAGGTGGTTGGCTCTATCTAGTAAAGTGGAAGAGGTCTTATAGGAGCCAGAAAACATAGGGGTGTGAAAGGGAGAAAAGAGGAGAAATATGGCTAAGTGGGGAATGTATGGGGAAAGAAGAGAGAGAATAAAGATAAAGATAGTGGTAATAATAAGGTTCCTGGATAGGCCAAAATAATAAGAAAGTGTATTTTAGGTTTTATGGAAATATATTTCATAAGGAAAAAGAGAGTGAGCAGAAAGTGATAATAGGTGGATGTTCAAGAGAAAGGGGGAACAAGAGGCAAACGACTCTCGAGTGGCTTGGCTATGGGTGCTCCTGTTCTGTGGCAGTATGAATATGAGCCTGTCTGTGCACTCACAGAGGGGGTTGAAGCCCTTGTTTGGGTGCGTGTGTCAAAATCTACTTGCCTGTCTGATTTTGCCTAGGGAGAATGTGCTCTCTCAGGAGGGTGGAATTCCATCAGAAAAGAACACTGGGAGAAGTGGGAGAGAACTGGGAAAAAAAGTAATAAAAGTATAATAATAGAAAAAAGTAGAAAAATTGAAGAAAACAAATAAAGTAAAAAATGTAAGTGTTTTATGGGTGGGAATCCCTGTTCCTTTTGTAGTGCTATTTTATGTGTGTGCCTGTGCTGCATGATGGGGCTGGGATGCATGGGAGGGGGACACTGGAGAACAAAGCAAGAAACAAGGAGAAAGAAGAATGAAAAGTGTGGCCTGGGTACTGAAAATTCCTGCACCTAGCTGCCCACATGATCTACTATCCATTCAGAGGCTAGCGTGGTGAGAGGTTTCACTGGCTATGTTGTCTCAAGAGCCAAGAACAATCAATTGTGCCCAGAAAGGGTGGGGCTCAAAGAAGCGGCTCTTGCCGTTGGTCAATGGTAATAGT
Organism: Echinops telfairi; assembly: GCF_000313985.2. Lineage (NCBI taxonomy): Eukaryota > Metazoa > Chordata > Mammalia > Afrosoricida > Tenrecidae > Echinops > Echinops telfairi. Next base: position 1,178,066 of record NW_022103904.1, read on the forward strand.
CTGTCAGCAGGTATTGTTGCTCTCCCACTTTAAGAACGTTGGGTCCACGTAGCTTTTAAGTTGAATTTGTAGCTATCCCTTCTAGTGGCACTTCTCCAGTAATTGCTGAGGAGATCTTCCCATGTTTATTATCTGGTGGCCATATGCCCCCATCTTGCTCTGTCTTAGGGGTCTTGACTAATGATGTTTTTTCCCACAGTTTTCTCCCACTCGAATCAAGTACCTTCTAGTGTGATCTTTCAGAACAGTTAGTAGTGGTAGCTGGGCACCATCTAGTTTGTCTGGTTTCGGGGCTGTAGAAACTGATGTTTGTGCGCTCCATTAGTCTATAGTACTAATTGTTCCCTATGTCTTTCAATTCTTTTCACTCTTCTCTAGATGTGGAAATCCTTGCCAGTGGACCTGCTCGATTGGGCTCACAGCAATTACATAGTCCCTCACTCGGTGATGACGGACATTGTTCAGTCCCAGAGAGCACACACAAAAGGATGTGCCCAAGAATGTTAACAATAAATAAAGATAACCACAACATTATTTGGGAATTTACCCTATGGCAAGCATTGGATTCAGAACTTACCAGTTCCTGTCTTGTTCTAATTCATGACAATCCTATGTTGCCACTGGTTTCCAATGGCTGGTTTTCTGAAAGTAGACTGTCGGACCTTTCTTCTTAGTCTTACTGTGGAAGCGCCACTGAAACCTATGTAACATCATAGTAATATACAGGACTCTACTAACGTGCAAGGTGGCTATACCTGAGGTGCACTTATCAACAATCACACCCAGGTCTACTGCATAGATGGCAAAAATTCAACCATGGAAACACAAACCTAAACCCCACAAAATGGAAATAAATCAAACCTTTTCTAGCCACACCATTGCTTCCATTCTCCAACTGGAGAAACCCATTGGTGCCCCTAGACCTTTACTTCCCCTCCTCAGTACTAGAGACAATGACTGACAGCACCCCTAGAGCATAGCCCAGTGATGAGGGGGTGGGAGCCTTGCCTTGCCATACCTGCAGAAATAGGGTCTACCTTCCATTTCTTTCATTCCAGAAATAATGGGACCTTCCCCATGGGTTTCTGGAAGTGTGCTGGAGCTACCGTATCTTGATCTTACCCAGATTCAGAATAAAAGAGAAACCCCAATGTCCATTGGAGCAGGAATAAAGATTTTTCACTTACTTCCCCTGACTTTGGCTAAACACTCTCCCTTACTAGCCTGCCCTGGTCCTGAAAAAGTAAATATTTTTTAGAGGGCCAAACAAGTGATTTTGTTCTCTAAATATATTCTGACATGGGACCCAAAAAGAATAAATACAGGTTTAGGTTGAGTTAGGGAACAAGAGCTGATACTCAATATCAGACACAGAGCTGGGCACTCCACATTCCTTTCAGCAGGCCCATAGAGTCAGGACAATCATTATTGTTTTGTTACACACTCAGGAAGGTAAGAATGGGTGAATGACAAGTAACAAAGCAGCGGTGCAAACACATCTTGCCTGTTTATAATCCCACCCCTTTTTTCTGAGAACTCTACTCAGATGACTTATTTAAGATATTTAAGATATCCCATCATTGCCAGAGGAATCTCTGGGTGCTACAAAGAGCTAAAATGCTTGGCTGTTAACCAATAGTTGGTGGTTCAAGTCCACTCAGGGTTACCTTGGGGAAGAAAGGCAAGGAAATCCATTCCCCATAAATCAGCCATTGAAAACCCTAAGAAACACAGTTCTACTCTGACTCACCTGAGGTCATCAGGAGTCTGACTTGACTCAAGGGTGACTCTTCTGATTGTCAGAGGACCAGAGAGCAAGCATACTGCATCAAGTGCTGGTTCCTCTTATTTTCTCTCTTGGTCCAAAAACAGTACTGCTTTTCTCTGGTAGATTAAAAAGGCCCCTTGGTGATATCAGGATTACACATCAGGTTGTAACCACTCAAGGTCAAGCAACTCAAACCACCAGCCTGCTCCTCAGAAGAAAGATGAAGTTTTCTATTCTTCTAAACAGTTACAGTCTAGGAAATCCAAAGGAGCAGTGGATGTATAGACCCTGTCTTATCGGGTCATTATGAGTCAGAATTGGCTTGATGGTAGTGAGTGAGAGAGTTCAAAAATAGCCCTTTTAGAGACCATGAAACACTGAGTTTTTCATTTCAGCCCCGGAACAGTAATAAACCTGACCTAGATAGCCCTGCTTATACTCCACCCTCATTTGTGTATGGAATGGCTGGAGTCAGATTACACGCAGGATGCTGACAAGGCAAAGAACAGTGATCTCAGAGAAAACCAGTCAATGACCAGAGCCCAGCCCCAGTGATCAGCTCTCCCAGAAGCAAGCCAAACCTCTCTGCAATCATGGCCAATTCCTGTAGCTCAGGAAGCAAAAAGCGTCCTCCTGCTCATGGCCACACACCCCTTTTTAAGGACTCCCCAGTTTCCCTTGCTGGCGCATGTACCCTAGCATCAGAAGTGCTAGGTCATGGACTCATCTGCTTGAGAACTCTCAGGGGAGAATTTTTAAAGGGCTGGAAGAAAGCTTTTACTATTCTCAACAAGTCAAAGAGCTGGAAAGAGAGAAAGAGAGAGAAACACAAAAGAGAGACAAGTCACTTTGTCGTAGGAGAGGAAGAATAAAAGATGATGCAGCCCAAGCACTGCCAACATCTAATGAATGTGGACTGAATTCCCCTGGAGACGGAGACAAATCACTTCCCACGGCAGACCACCTATGAAGTCACATCATCGTCCTAGAAACCTCGTCATATATAAATTCACTACATCTCACAACAATCAATAAAGTAGCTACTATTATTTACATCTCAGAGACGAAATACCAGAAGCTCAGAGAGATTAGGTAATGTTCCGGAGCAATAGAGAAAGTATGGATAAGGCTGGTATTTTAATCCAGTTCTTTCTGACAGCAAAAACCCCAGGCTATTCCAAGGCTTCTCCTCAAACTTCCAATCATCTCATGATGAATCTTTGTCCCCAGAGGTTCTGACTTTTTCAAATGACCTAAATGTTTGTTCTGTCTTCTGAACTCGCAACATGCAGGAATTTCCAAGCAAATGAAAGATAATGCTCCAATATAATGCCTTGGGCTGATTCCAATTCACAAGATACTAAGAACACGATGGTTAAAAACAGACTTTACAGAATACAAGAAAAGTATAAATGTCATAGAAAATACCTTCCTTTCGACATTGGGCCTCCACTCAAGTACTCCCTCAATGCAAGAATACTTTCTTCTAGTAAATTGGCATTCTATGATGCTCACCTTCCC
>NW_022103904.1:1182372-1194590 GCF_000313985.2 Echinops telfairi
ATGTGCTTTACACAATTGATGTGTGTATGGATTGGGATAACAGTTGTGTGAGCCCCTAATAAAATGTTAAAAAAGAAAAAAAACAAAAAACCTTCCTTTCACAGTGATTAGGTGCCCCATTGCTGCTGTGAGGTAGACATTTGGCTGCTAAAGGCAAGGCTGGAGGTTCAAACCCACTAGCCACTTGGAGGGAGAAAGTTGAGGCTGTCTGCTTCCATGAGGATATACAGTCTCAGACACTCTTTGAAGGGCTGATATGAGTCAGAATCAACTCCAGGGCAGTGAGTTTGCCTTTCAGTTTGGTCCTCAATGATTAAAGTTTGCTTGCATGAGTCCCTGAGATTTGTACTCCAAAGACATTGTTAGTTTATTGCAGTTGTTTGGTGCCTTTCAGTTGGTTCCTGCTCAAATGAAACACAATGGTTCTGACCTCTGAGCCCATCATTGTAACCATCGTCAATTCATCTTGTTGAGAGACATCCTCGTTTTTGCTGTTCCTCTACTAAACACGATGTCCTTCTCCAGGGACTGGTCTCTACTGATCATGAACAAAGCACATGTGATGATGTCTCTCCACCCTTGCCTGTAAGAATTTTGGGTGTACTTCTTCCAAAACAGATTTGTTTGTTCCTCTGGCAGTCCACCATCCTGTCCATATTCTTTGCCAGCACCACAACTTGAACTCATCAGTTGTTCTTCAGTCTTCTTTATTCAATGTCCAACTTTCATATGCATATGATGTGATTGAAAATCCCATAGCTTGTATGAGGTGTACCTTAGTTCTCCAAGTAAAATCGTTACTTTTCAACACTTTAAAGAGGTCTTGCACATATAACTGAACAAACAAAATGTTGTGTGGTCCTGCATCATTCTCACAATTGTTTAAGCCCATTATGGCAGCCATGGTGTCGAGCTAGCTGCGTGTCCTGTGCTTCACCAGCCACGACGCTCCCCTGCTCCAGGGACTGCTCCTTCCTCACAGCGTGTCCACGGTAAATGAGACACAGTCTCGCCATCCTGGCTGTTCTTCTTCTGAGGCAGATGTGCTCATTCTTCTGGCTGTTCGTGGTATAGTCCATATTCTTCTCCAACACCACAGTTCCAATTGCATCCGTTCTTCTCCAGGCGTTCATTAATTGTGTCCTGAAACAGCTCATGGGTTAATGCAGTGCAAGATCCTGTCCATTGCAACTCCTGGCTACCCTCTAAAGCAGAGAGTAGAACTGTCCCCTCGGAGGTCCAGGAATGCAAATCCCGACTGGAACAGACTGCTCCATCTTTCTTCCAAAGATGGCTGGTAGATTTGAACTATCAAACTAGGTCACTAGTCTAATGGCTAAGCCACAACACCACTAGGTGACCTGTTATTACTATAGCCTAGAGAAGACCTCTGGGAAGAGAGAAATGGCTGCCACAGTTCCCTTAACACAGAGGTTCCCAAAACATTTTTGCTCACTGTGAAAGGAAGCTGTGTTCAGTAATATATGTGCTGGTAGGTTCAAATTGCTGATCTTTTGATTGGTGAGGTACTTAGCTTATTGTGCCAACCTGGCCGATAAACACATTTGGGCTTAATTGAAGGGTGGAGGGATAAATGGTTCGGTAAGCCTCGCCTTTTGAGTTCTTGGGTTTCTTGTTTTGTGAAGGTCGCACCAGGGAGACGTCGGACAGGGAAAGATATGACAAAATAATAATTTATAAATTATCAAGGGCTCATGAGGGAGGGGGGAGCGGGGAGGGAGGGGAAAAATGAGGACCTAATGCTGGGGGCTTAAGTGGAGAGGAAATGTTTTGAGAATGATGAGGGCAATGAATGTACAAATGTGCTTTACGCAATTGATGGATGGATGGATTGTGATGAGTTGTATGAACCCCTAATAAAACTATTTAAAAAAATTCAGGAGTGGCTTGGCTGGTGGTTCTGACAGGTTCTCTGAAGAAGACACAATCAAGGTTGGGGGAGGGGGGAGTTGACTTCCACGGTAGTTCACATGCATGGCTGGCAAGTTGGTGCTGCTTGTTGGTGGGCATCTGCCAGGCAGCTTGAGTATCTTTACAACATGGCCCCTGGCTCCCTTCAGAGTGGGCCATAGAAACTATAGAGAGGCAGATGAAAGAGAACCTTCAGACCAAGGCACACAGCACAATTCCAGCCATCTTCTATTTGTTAGAAGCAAGAGTCCTGACACCTGGTCTCCCATGCCCAGTGTTCCTGATACAATTGGTCTGGGATATAGCCTGAGGTCTGAGAACTTTCAACTTCCAGCCAGATCTGAGAACAACTAACCTAGAACTTCATTTTCAGTTCCAAGTCTATGATCTGCTGTCTTTGCATTAGAGCATATGGACTTTTTATTGGTTGTATGAGAACACAACCATACTAGAATTTAGAGTGATTAATCCTCAGGCAATATCAAAACATTTCTATTCTTTTTCAAAAGAGATTAACATTTGGATTGTTGTTGGATTGCTTCCCTGTGTACTTTTTCCTGTCTCTAATACAATGGTTGTCAACCTCCTAATGCTGCAACCCTTTAATATAGTTCCTCGTGATGTGGTGACAACCCAACCATAAAATTATTTTTGTTGCTACTTCACTGTAATTTTGCTACTGTTATGAATTGGTTGACCCAAAGGGGTCACGACCCACAGGTTGAGAACTGCTGCTCTAACAAATGGACCAAAGGTGTTCTGATGGCATGGTGGGTTACACATTGGGCTGCTAAGCGGTAGTTCAAAACCACCAGCCGCTCCATGGGAGAAGCCTGAGGCTTTCTACTTTATAAAGAGTTATAGTCTTAGAAACACACAGCAGTAGTTTTCCTCTGTCCTGTAGGGTCACCGTGGATCAGAACGGACTCAATGGCAGTGAGTTGGGGTGGGGTGGGGTGGTTTTTTGGTTTGGGTTTAGTGTTTTTTGGGTTTTTTTACTTTTTTCTTTTTGGTTTTTTTTGTTTTGTTTTGTTTTTTTAAACATTTTATTAGGGGCTTATACAACTGTTATCGCAATCCATACACACATCAATTGTGTAAAGCGCATTTGTACATCATTCTCAAAACATTTTCTCTCCACTTAAACCCCCGACAATAGGTCCTCATTTTTCCCCTCCCTCCCCGCTCCTCCCTCCCTCATGCGCCCTTGATAGTTTATAAATTGGTATTTTGTCATATCTTGCCCTGTCCGACATCTCCCTTCACCCACTTTTTGGTTGTCTGTCCCCCAGGGAGGAGGTCACATATAGTTCCTTGTAATCGGTTCCCTCTTTCCTACCCACTCTCCCTTTACCCTCCCTGTTTCACGGTTTAGTGTTTATATAACTTTAAGATCTCTGGATGGCACACATGGTTGGTATTCCAGTACTGAACCAAAGGTGGGGTGCTATGGAAGAAAGGCCTGATAATCTGCTTCCAAAAAGATGTCAGCCCCAAATCCCTATGGGCAGTTCTGCTCTGTAACACTTGGGGTGCACCATCAGCAATACTCGATTCAATAGCAATGCATCCGTTCTGTTTTCATAGGACTTTAGTACACATTTTATCCAAATTCCCTGCAGGAGTCCCTCTCCTTCACACACTGCTAATGATTTGTTCCAATTTCACAAAAAGATGAGATCACCTTCTGTGGATGAAAAATCCTGATCTCAATTTTTCAAATAGTTTATAGCAACTACTTTTTCTTAAGTCCACAAAGTCCACTCTTATTTCCCCAGGTTAGTAAAGAATAGGTCATTGGCTTGACAATCTAGAAGACAAAATCCCATGCTTCTCTTGAAGATCACATCTTCCTTACTTGCCTATTTGGGGGCAAGACCCTTTCCACTGCATACCTTAGCCAAGGCCAGGGCGGGCCATCCAAGTAGGTTTGAGAAGGCTGCTGGGAAGAGAGGGGTGATCACAGTTCCTTTAACACAGTGGTTCCCCAAACGTGTTTGCTCAGTAAACTCACCTGATGGTGATTTTCATGCTTAGGCTGCAGCCAGTACAATTCGATCAGAATTACTGGGGGCAGCCAGGCAACTGTCCTTTGTGACAAATGTGTCTCATGTGAATCCAATAAGCAGCAACGTTCAGGAACTACTGGCATAACACTTTACTGTGAATTTTATGGATTTGTGAACAGATTCTTTTCTGCATCCTGATATTAAAACACACACACAACAAATTGGAGATATTTGCACTTAAAAGTTTATTTGCTGAGCCAGACTCTGTTACACAATTCAAAAGAAGGAAAGAAGAAAGAAATTAATACCAATTCATGTACCAAGATCCAGATGGAAGAAGAGCATGTTCCTTCAATAAATTGTTATCTTTTAAATTTGGAAGTTAGAAAAATGTGGTTAATAAGTCAGCTCCTTGTCTCCCTTTACTCTTCTTTTCTAAAAAAAATTAGTGACACATAATACACATATCATACAATTCAGTAGTTCAATCATATCAAGAAGAGTGGTACACTCATCACCACAATCAATTTTCTAACATTTTCTTCTTTCTTTTACTCATTGTAATTAGTTCCCCATTTCCCCCAGCAACCCCTACCATACTGCCAAGAAACCATCAATCCAGTTATTGTCTCAATAGATTTACCTATTCTGGATTTCATATACAGAAAAAACATACCAAAAAAACTAACAGCAATAACTAAATAAAAAGAGAGAAAAACCTCAGTTGAGAAGAAAGTAGAAAGAAATTAAATGAGTCAAAAGAGAGATCAAATGATAAGGTGTTAAATTTTAACTTATTTGCATAAAAACAATCTACTTTCCAGTATACTCTGCAAGATAGCAAGGCTATTCACTAATAATCCCTGCTCTATGGAAAGAGAGAATTTACTCTCCCTATACTCTTGCTAACTGACTTGCCTAGCTATGGCATAAATATTTCACAACTAAGGATCTAATTGAAATTGATATCAAGAGCCAGACTACTTTATCATAAAAGCAAATTGATTATATTTTAGTGTAAAGTAGACCCATTTATCAGTTTAACTCATAAAGCGTATCTTACTTACATCATTAATTCTTGCACATCCTTGGAGAGTGTCTTCATTTAAAAATTTTTATTGTTTCTATTATAGTTTTAAAAATACTTACAGCAAGACACATACCATCTCAATCATTTTTACCTATACAAATTCAATGACCCTGATCACAGACTTCAAGTTGTGCACCCATCTTGCTATCATTTTTCAAATATTTATTTACTTATTTTCTCTATGGTTGTCTTTATTTTATTTTCCACCTCCACAAAAAAAAACACATTTTATTGTGAATTGTGGGGGTGGGGCGGACGTTTACAGGTCAGATCATCATTTGCATTCAGCAACTTAAAAACAACTTTATCAAGCCTCTCAAGGACTTCTCCGGCTTTCCTCCCCCCTCCTCGATGACCCCATCTACCTTTTGTCATATATTATCTTTCCCTTCACCAACATTAGCGCCTGTCAACCCCCTAGCCCATAAGTTCCCAAACGTATTTGGCCTACTGCGCTCTTTTCAGGGGAAGAAAAAATACCCAGTGTTCCCTTCAATTACCCTCTCCCACCCTGCAACTAAAAACGTTTGTACTGTAGCCCATAAGCAAGGATAAAGTGCAGGCATCCTCTTTTGCAGTCCTCCTGGATCATTCTAGTGCCTGCCACCTTGGGGAACACTGCTCTAACTCATTGCTCCCCCTTCCTCCCTTTCCTCTCCCACCCCTGATGACCATCAAAGTCTGTTTCTTCTGGTGTGAGACACTTTCCTTGATTTTTTAAAATATAAAAGTGGTTCCATACAATATTTGTCCTTTTGTGCTTGACTAACCACACAACATAAGGTCCTCCAAATCTGTCCATACCACAAAGTGTTTCACAGTCTCACCAATATTCTTTAACCAAATGTAGCATCCCACTGTGTGTATGTACCAAACTTTAATTATCCATTCTTCCACCATTGGACATGTTCATGTATCTTTGATGTGTATATTTCTTAACTCACAAATTGATTGTAAGGCACTTAAGAGAGTCTGTATTTCAAATGTGGTGAAGAAAGCTAATGGTACCAGGCTATCAAAAGATATACCACATGGGGTCTTAAAGGCTTGTAGTTAAACAAGCAGCCATCTAGCAGGGAAGCAACAAAGCCCACATGGAAGATGCATGTCAGCTTGTGTGATCACAAGGTGTCAACAGGATCAGATATCAGAAGTTCCAAAAAAAGCAACCAAATCAATGTGAAGGGTTGTAGATGTAGTGGAGATCTAAAACCCGCCTGTAAGATAATTGGACAGTCCCTCTCAGAAGGGCCACATGGACGGGACGATAAATCCAGGGTTCTGTATAGCATTAATGAACCACATAACTATCCTCTAGTTTTTAATATTTCCTCCCCTTACTATTATGGTTTTTAGTTGTTTTACTTTATTAATCATGCTAGATTTGCATATGTTCATTTGTATATTTAAGACTGTTCAGCACATGAAAATCAAGATAGCTAACCCTTCAGAAACAGAAACAGAAGTAATGGTGCCCTGAGGGCATGGAAAGGGGGGGGTGGGAAGGAGCTGAAAGCATAGATGACTGTGCTTGATGGGATTGGATAACAGAATTGTATGTGGATGGGCAGATTGGATTGTGCAAGATATGGTGTGTGTTTGCCCATGCATGCACACACACACACACAAACTATTATAGAAAAGAAAAGGGAAAAAGAATAAGGGATCCTGGGGGGTATGGGGGGGAAGGGGGAAGGAGGGGACAAAGGGTAGCTAATATCAAGGAGTTCAAGAAGAAAAAAATTGTTTTGAAATTGATTGTAGTAGCAATTGTATAATACTGCTGGATGTGATTGAACAGTGGGATGGTATGATATCTGTAAGAGCTCCCAATAAAATAATTAAAGAGAGAGAGAATTTGTATTTCAATTAATATTTATTGAGTACTTTCTATTTGGAACTGTATTAGCTCATTAAAAGCTCTCTGGGCTTCCTATAGCCTTATTATTAAATTTCTTATTGCTAAGTAGTAAAATCAATTTAGTGGCTTAACTAACTTTTTAATGAAATGTATAATGGAAGTTAATAAGAAGGAATAACTAATAGCATGTTTACCACAAAAATAGGGATGTTTTGTTAAATAAAACTTGTTTCCACTTTTCACAAGTGCACATTCGGGTGTGAATGTGTGTGTTGTGTAGTGAGATTCGATGTAAAATATTTTCCCCATGAATCAATTTCAGAGTCATAATTGTTCCACCATTGTGTTCCATAAATATTTATTGATTGCATGGATGAAGTGAAATATACTTTACTTTCACTATGTCCTTGAATTATGAACACCCAGTTTTCAGAAGGCTGTGGATGGCAGTGGAAGTCCAGAATACATTTGTAGGGTCCTGACATGAATCAAACCTCCTATGAATTACATCTAACCATAGTCCAGCATGTGAATAACCTTGCTATCAGATAGAGAACAATTATAAAGTTGATTATGGTAGATGTAGTTATATTAAAATATAATGTATTTTCATTTGATCTCCTTTTTGACCTATTTGAAAGTTGTTTCAGCTTTTAATATTTTCTGCTTTCTTTTAAATTGAAGTTTTTCTATGTTTTGTCTAGTCATTGATGTAGTCATTTTTGTTTGTTAGTTTGCTTCCTGTTTGTGCTTCGTATGATTTTCTGTATATGAAATCCAGGGTGGATAGATCTGTAGATAATGACTGGTCGATAATTGCCTAGGGGCGTGGTAGAGGGGGATGGGAGGAAATGGAGAGCTAATAACAATGAGTATGGAAAGAAAATGTTCTGAGATTACAGAGGTGATGATTGAATGATTGCCATATTGAACAATTGGCATATATGGAGTATATGCCAATCAACTATTTTTTTTAAAAGAAGAAAATTATTAGCTGTTTCTTTAACTACGTAGAAATAGAATATCCATTTGGCCGACTGTGAACACATAGGGTCCATCTTTCCACTGGTAGAAACCTAAGCTAAGGTTTCTGGTAGTAGATGAGGGTTGCAGGGCCACTTGTGGCCTGACAAACGCTGATTTTCCCCTCCCGTGACACTTCCAATTACAGAGGTGGTTGCCTGAGAAGTAGCCCTTCTGAAATGCCAAGATATCTTCTGAGAAAATAAGACATGTGGACCTTGGCTCGTTTCCTTTAGCTGTTCAAGGGCCCAGTATGGTCCCAGGTGGTCCATGAAGGTGACCTCTCCATTGGGCACAAAGGGGATCTGATTGGCTTAGAAGTACAGGGCCAGATGGTCCTGGCACATTCCAATGGGAGAAAGATTTGACACAGAGAAACTGTGCTTTCTGCTAACAGGGACTTGTGGAGTCTTGGAAAATCAGCATGTTAAAGATATGGCACTCCTTTACTCTAGACTGGTTGGTAAAAATAATATACAATAGTTATTTTCAAAATGTAAACTTATGCATAATCTGTGATATTCAGGTATAATGTCTGATCAGCCACTCATTGTCCACCAAAACCTTGCACCCTATGATTCACCTCCAACACCAGCCAGAAAGAGCCATGGTCACATCACAAACACCATCACACATTCTTCATTCACCTTCTGATGGGAAAACACAGCTTGCACTGTGAAAGGGTCAGGCCCAACAAAAATCAAATCTAAATTCGATTCCACCTCCAGGAAACAGGGGACAGAGGAACCAGACCAGGCAAACACAATGAGCAGAACACAGACTCTGGGACAAGACAACTTTAACACATAGGCTACAGAGGGAAAAAATCAGAGAGCAGAATCTAGATTAAAAGACTCTTTAGAACAGTGGTTCTCAACCTTCCTAATGCTGCGACCCTTCAATACAGTTCCTCATGTTGTGGTGACCCACCCAACCATAAAATTGTTTTTGTTGCTACTTCATAACTGTAATTTTGCTACTGTTATGAATCGGGCAACCCCTGTGTAAGGGGCGTTCAACCCCCAAAGGGGTCACGACCCACGGGTTCAAAACCACTGCTTTAGAGACTCAGCAAGCCTTTTCAAGATGTGTATTTTGTATGCTAATTTTAATAAATGAATCATTAATCTTTTGGGGGGAAATTAGAATATTGATGAAATGCTTAGTCAGATTAAGGAATTGTTGCCTTTTTTTAACTCTTAAATTACTATGATAATGTCTGTAAAGAGTATTTTTCAAAGGTTATTGTGTTAGACAGGGTTCTCTAGAGTGATAAAACCAAATTGCTGATAATGTAATATATTTATTCATAAAGATAATTAGATATATAACAAGAAATGAACTGTTAAATTATATACAGATTAATATATAATACAAAAAATAAACAGTTAAATTATAGAGCACTACAAATGGCTCAGTGCAACTCACGTCCATGAGAGAAATTTGAGAGACTAGCAGTCCTTCAAGTCTAGTCTGCTGCCAGATCTTCCTCTATTTGTAGAGAGAGCTAGGCTATGTCAGCACAGCAGCCAATCACAAGGCAGGTCACCAACTGCCAGTCCCCAGCTCCAGAGATGTCTTAAAGGGACCTCAACTTACAGCGACACAGTCCACAAGCTAGGCGTCCCACAGGTAGTGTAGCCTTTAAATTGAGGCACAGAACAAGCAAGGCAGCCTCACACTGGTCCGATGATCACAGAGCGAGAGACAAGAAAGGCAAGGCTCACCCAGCCATTTATCTCTCTGCCCTTCAGTTAATCCCACTTGTGTTTATCAGCCAGGCTGGCACAATAAACTATCTCAGTTATCTTCTGGAAAAGTATGGATATGAAGACTCACTGTATGGATTTGCTTTAAAGTAACCTGAGGAAGGAGAGGAGGGAGAATGTAAAATCACCGGTCATGACACAAGAAAAAGTTTATTTAAAAAAAAAAGGCTGGCCATGAGTTAATGCTAGTTTAAAAGGGATGATGAGTAGCTGGGTTGCTTTACTCTGTACATGTGTGTTTGAACTATCCCGCAGAACCGTGAGCCCCTCTGTATCTGCCGCAGAAGCACTGTGGGTCATGCTACCTTGTAGCTTCTGCTCCATTCTCCCTCCACCCTTCTACCAACGTGACCACCCCCAACTCTATGACCAGAGTGTTCTTGTCTTACTTGGGGCACCAATAACTCTGCCAAAGACCAGGGACTTCAAGCAAGCATGAGAACTGAAATCAATTGTATCGAGTTTGTGACTGAGCAAAGAAGTCATTATTCATTCATTCTTACTGCTACCCACCTAACACTTAAAACCATGTACGGTGTGTGCTCCTTCAAGGGTTTCATTTAACTGGGATGAGGGAACATAGCCAGGCACAAAGTCTGCCTAGGAGTCTGTGCAGTGTTTCAGTGCCGTGGCGCACAGTGCTTCCTCAGATGCACACAGTTTCCATGTCCAGCCAGTGGCAGACAAGGAAGATCTGCTCAGAAGGATATGGTGACTATTTGGGGGCCTCACAAGGGAGGTCATCTTGATATATTTTTCAAAGAACACAGGACAATCCTGGGAGCTCATTTATGAAGATTTTCTGAAATTGAAAGGTGCATTGGTGAACAAAGGCCAGTAAACTTGCGCCAACTCTTTTTCTCCAACACAATGGACCTGCCCAAACTGCAAGGGTAGCTGGAACAGTCTTCTGAATATTTCATTGGAAAACCTAAACTTGTCCACCCTACAGCCCTGATATGGTCTCTTCAGATGTTTTGTTTCCTCACCCCCCACTATCATGACCTCAGTGCTGCCCCTCACTTTGGACTAGACCAGAGCATGTACACAGGTACAGATAAGAGATAAGAGCTCAAGACACACAGAATCCAGGGCCAGGAATGGGAACAGCCATACCAGAGGGGTAGAGGGAAGGTGGGGAGAGGAGAGGAGGAAGGGGGAACCAATCACAATGATCAACACATAAGCACATCCCCACGCCCCCCCTCCAGAGGGAAGAACAACAGAAACCATGGGGGAAGGGAAACAGTGGTCGGTGTGAGAGATGAAAATAATAGTAATTTATAATTTATCAAGGGGTCACAAGGTGGGGGGCAGAGGGACGGTATAAAGAAGAGCTGATACCAAGGACTCAATAGAAATCAAATGTCTAGAAAAGAATGATGGCAAAGAATATGTACAAATATGCTTGATACAGTTCATATATGGATTGCTATAAGAGTTGTGAGAGTCCCCAGTAAAATGATCTTGTAATAAAAAAATTTCAAAAAGAAAAAAAAATGAAAGGACATTTTTATTTATTTATTTATTTATTTTGAAAGGACATTTTTAAAGCACACAACTTGAATCTCTCAAAGATGCTCAAACTGCCATTTGGAGGTGATATTAAGGGAAGACTACAGATTCTTCAAGGAAGAGTTATAGTAAATGGAAACACCACCTTCAGAAGTGTACTGAGCTCAATAGAGAGATACGTCAAGAAACAAGAGCTTCACATTTTGATATTTTTTGTTTACTAAATGTTCTTATGATTTTGTACCAGTATTTTCTTGCTTACCCTCATATTTGCATACAATACCTATATTATGCAGAACAACCTGCATTTCCCATGGTTTATATTGTATCTTTGAAGTTCATTGACCTTCCTTTATTGTAACCAAACCGACTACCACCAAAACAGTTCTGACTTTTTTTTTTAATACTTTTATTGGGGGCTCTTCCATCTCTTATCACAATCCATACATTCCCCCAATTTGTCAAGCACATTTTCTCATATGTTGAAATCATCATTTTCAAAGCATTCTCTTCCCACTTGAGCCCGATATCAGCACCCCATTTCTTCCCCCTCCCTCACCCACCCACCCTCTCTCACGAACGCTTGAGAAGTTTTAGATTATTTTTTCCATATCTTACACTGTCCTCTGCCGCCACTCACCCACTTTTCCATTATTCGTCCCCCTGGGAGGGGGTTCTAGTTTGATCCTTGTGATTAATTCCCCCTTTCTTCCCCCACCCTCCCCTAATCCTCCTGGTAGCTCTACTCTCATTGTTGACCCTGAGGGGGTTATCTATCATGGATTCCCTGTTACAGGCACTTATCTGTAGCAGTGTGCATGTTCTGGTCTAATCCGAATTGTAAGGTAGAATTGAGGTCATGATAGTGGGGTGAAGGAAGCACCAAAGACCTAAAGAAAAGGGTGTTTCATCGTGCTATATGGCACCCTGACTGGCTCATCTATTCCCTGTGACCCCTCTCTGAGGGGATATCTAATTGTCTACAGATGCGCATTGGGTCTCCACTTCATGCCCCCCCC
>NW_022103904.1:1195615-1204547 GCF_000313985.2 Echinops telfairi
AAAGTCATTGTAAACTACAATCAAAGTTCAGCAATGTGGTAAATATATATGAAAGACTGTAAGGTTGGAAAGCAGAAGACCTGAATTCTAGTTTCAGTTCTATCATTGACTGTGTGGTGCTGGGCAAATCCCTTAATCTTCCTAGACACGAGATGCTTCATCTGAAAAATTATGAGTCTAGAAATCTCTTCTTAAACCCTTATTGGTTCTAGTATTATACATGTTGCCTCACACTAGAGTGTTATGCTGTACTACTGAATTAGCCAGTTACAAACCATTCAAGCACTGTTCCTCTTGCCTTCCACAATCATGGGTTGAACAGTGAACCTTCTTGATTCTAGGACTCCCTTGCATTTATGTTTGACTGGTCATGTATCCCAGTTCTGGCCAGTGAGATGGTAGCTTGAAGTAACTTCCAAGAAAGTTTGTTTAAAATGACAGACTCAGTGTAATACCCTCTCAGTCTTTCAGTACTTTCTCCATTGTCTTACTTGTAATATGGCCACAATCCTGAAGCCTTAGCAGCCTTCTCTGATCCTGAGGCATAAACACAGGTCTAGCCTCAAGTGCACAGAATCAGATTATCCAAAGCATCACTGAATGACCATCCCAGACCTAGCTAGCCAACAATCATACCCCTTTTCGCCTGAAGCAAATAAATTGTCCCCTGCTTAAGGCAGTTAGTTAGAATTTCTAGGAGCAGCAGATGAATACAATCCTAGTAAATGTTTTCTTAAAAAATAATGTTTTTTTAAATAGTAGTAATTTTAGAGCATACTTCAGTACATGTGAGAATTAGGACACTTAATACACATGGAAACAATAACCATTTTGAAATTACTTTTCTTCACTTTTGTTTAGTGTATTGAACTCTTACTTAACCTTCAATGCCCTCAGCATCCCCTCCCTCCTTTAAGATGTGCTCCCCAGACATCACACTCTCTCCCCTCTGCCAGTACACCTGGCACGCTCCTGCTTATGCCTTTATCACATTATACTACAGTGATTTTGTTAGTCTAGCTCTCAATCTTACTAAACTTGGAATCTGCAGGGGACAGTCATTATGTTTTGTCCATTTTACCCAAAGTCTAGTTTTGAACTGTACACATAATTGGTAGTCAATAAATGATAGTTCAATTCTTTAATTTGGGATAGATTTGTTGGCTCATAAAAATCATAGTCATTTGGCAAACTCCTCACTTATAATGAAGTGAACTGGCACAAATAGGTTCCATGTTGACTGTTCTGTCCACTTACTGTGGCATTCTGCATGTTTGTCCCCAGACTGTATCATCAGCACTAAAATTTACCTCGAAGAATGTGATAAGCTACCTTTCCAGCGTAAGGGGTATGTCAAATTCCACCACTCTCCCACTTTTTCCAATGTATGTAGGTGGCAGTAAGATGGATGGATGGATGGATGGATGGATGGATGGATGGATGGATGGATGGACGATGGATGGATGGATTTATTTATTTATTTATTTAAGGGACATGAAAGATGGCAAGGAAGTCCCGGAACTCACAGGAATGAAAACCAAGTATCTTTCTGCAAATGTTGCTCAGTAAACATTCATGTGCTTGGGCAGCATGCATGACGCTTTCCCCATGGCAACATTTATTACAAATGGAAGGCACAGCCAGATATTAATTCTATCTGATCTATTGATTTCCTTGGCACAGCACAGGAAGAAGACATTCAGAATTGCAGATTATGTGTGTGTTTTAAGGCAAAAACTACCCTAAAAAGGTCAAAAAAGTAATTGGGATGTAATAGGATTGTGTGAGATTCCATTAAAGCCTGCAGCTATACAGTTTATGACATTTTGCTATGAGCCACTAAAAAGGCTATCTATCTAGGCAAATTGAAGCTTATTCAGTTATGCTTTGAACATTAATATTTTTCATGGCCCTCAGTCATCAAGGCTATGGATACAATCATGTTTGCTCAAGGTTAGTGATTTCGCCTAGTGGAAATCAACACACCACGCTCACAATAGTGGCTGCAATTTTGTCTGTGTTGGGCTACTCAACTGGAGTCCTTGGGCAGCATAAAAACTGGCAGTTCAAACCCACTCAGAGGCATCTGGGGAAATGAGCCAGATGACCAGCTTACGAAAGATCCGCTTTGAAAACCCTCTCGAGTCATTCTACTTAGCGCACGTGGGCTCACCATGATCTGGAGGCAAGAGAATGTCCGAATCACAGCAATGAAAATCACTCCGTTTTCTCAAAAGTATTCTGGGAGCTCTTCTGTTGATTCAGCCTAGCCAGGAACAGAAAAGCAACTTGGATTATCAAAAAGAAAGTTTGTGTTCATAGGTGAATTATATCTAAGTCAAGTATGTTCCTATAAATAGGCTCAAATGAGTATGTACTTTCCAAGTTAAAAGAAGCATATTCCTGTTTTAAGTGTAAAATATTTACCCGTGCAAATATTTCCCCCCAGAATTGGACAGGTAAAAGTTCTTATCAGTCATGGACAAACAGAATACACATAGGAGATGCATCCAAGATACAGAAGGCATGTAGTGCCCGGTGGTGACTTTCTCCTTTGCATGTCATTATCTATGGAGAAGGAGATCTCCACAATTATTTCTCTTAGAGAGCTAGTCCACAATTCCTCAGCTGCTGGGAAGCTATCCATACTAAGCACATGCTTTCTGGAGACTCCATTTTAGACCTGATTTAGTTTGTTTATTCGTAGTTCATATTTTAAGATAGAAAGTGGAAATTGCTAAGCAGGTCAAGATATTACTGACAGAAATTCCAATGGAACTGTAAACCTCTCTTAAGTCTCCCCAAGTATGTGCACACCTATGGAGGATATCTATGTGCCTGTTAGTGGATGACAAGGAAACCTGGTGGCATGGTGGTTATGAGTTGGGCGTCTAACTGCAAGGTCAGCAGTTCGAAACCACCAGCAGCTCCTAAGAGAAAGATACAGCTTTCCACTCTGTAAATAGTTACAATATTGGAAACTCCCGGGAACAGTTCTCCCGTCCTGTAGAGTTGTGTCCTATGCGTCAGAATTGACCCGATGGCAGTGAACTTGCTTTGGGGGTTTTATTAGCACATAGCCAACATTTGCATGTTTAGGGGTTCGTGACTGAATGTATGCCTATGATGTGAGCATGAGACATAGCTGCAGCCCCTGGGAGGTAAATAATTAACAAGAGAATTAGAGGTCCAAGGCCACTCAGAGTGACTGAGGAAGAAAGAACTGTCAGTCTCCTTAAAACTCCACCTCTGGAAACCCTAGGAAGCGCAGTTGTTCCCTGATACACAGACCGGTGCCATGAGTCAGGTACAACTCAACATAAACTGAATGGAAGGGGCAGTTGTAGTTCAGTGACAGAATTCTTGCCTCCTGTGTGGAAGACGTAAGTTTTCCGTCCAGCCAGTGCACCGCATGCACACCTCCATCCATCTGTCAGTGGGGGCTTGAGTTTACCAACTAGTGGGAAAAAGATCTGGCGATCGAGTTCTGAACAATTAGCCTTTGGAAACCCTATGGATTACAACCTAGAATCCTGATCAGTAATCAATTATGGGGCCAAAGCAGGACCGGGCGGTGCTTTGTTCCATCGTGCATGGGGTTGCTATGGTCGGGGACTGATTCAATGGCAGCTAATAGCACAGTGTGCTTGTAATAGAACAAGTGTGCTCGTTGAATGGGAACTCCACAATATTTTCATAGGACACTAAGTCTTGGGGTCAGTGTGGACGCATATGTTGGCGAGATCTGAGGAAGTAGGTGTGTGCTGGGTGCCTACATTTCTGTCTGGGCACCTACAGACCAAGTCCCTCCCATCTCTGGGACCTAGCAGGTAAGATGACAGAAGACGGACTTTCTTATGACCCTGGATTCACTTGAAGGCGGATTCCTGGGGAGCTGGCTAGGAGTCATTCCTGGCCTTCTTGCTGTCCTTACTTTTGGAAGTCCCCTTCCCTGCTCCAGACTATTCCTTGATGTTGGCCTGAGCCAGATCCTCAGACCTGGGCCACTCTTAAGTCAGCCTCCCCAGCTGTTCAGTGGAGCAAGCAATTATGAGCATGCTAGACGCCAGCTCAGTCAAGGCCTGCAGTTCACCAAGCAGCTGGGCGAGGTCTCACAGTTGGGCATCCAATTTATTCCTCTTGAGCAAAAGCCCATGCATTTTCTTCTGGGATGGCCCCGGCCTGTGGATCCTCACTCAGCACCTCCAGCAGGTGCTCTTTGCTCCAACAGAGCATGTCTGAATATCCCAGCATCTTGACACTAGCTGTTGCTATTGATAATACTGTGGAAGTTCCAGACATCTTCTCTGCGATGTTGGCAGAGCTGAACTCCCTAGACTCCTGCACCAAGCACAGCAGGCTGTAGGACATCCTCGGCCACCATGGCCAGTTGATGCCTGGGCCGATGTCTCCCTTGTAGCAGATACACTGACCTGGTCAGCGGGTCTGGGGCTCATCTTTCCTGATGGCTTTAAGTATTAGCTACATCCTCGTTCCCAAATTTTTCTCCAGCCCAAGCCCTCCGTATTTCCAGTCTTATCAATCCTACTGCTAACTCAACATCTCCATTTGATCACTTCATAGGCACCCTACGTGTAAATGGAATTTTGACTTGCCATTCTCCGCTCTGATATGCTTCATCTATCTTCTCCACCTTAGGAAATGACAACAGCAGCCAGCCAGTTGCTTTACTCCAAACCTGGGAGTGCTCCTTGATTTCCCTCTTTCTCTTACATGCAGCCATCAGCAAGTCCTATTAGCTCTGCCTCCAGTGTACATCCCCAAAGGGGCCACTCTCATCATAACCACTGCCCATATCAGCCCAATGTCCATCAGCTGCTACCTGCACCACGGTGAGGGCCTCTGGCTGGATCTTCAGGCCTCCATTCTGACCCCCCACTTCCTTCCTACCAGCCATTCCCATACAACTAGGGGAAGCTTTATTAAAAGTATAAATCATTACCAACTGGGTATATGAAAAGATGCCTCTTGATCTTGGTACAGAAGTAAACAGAAAGTAGCAGAGTGCTCTAAGTTAAAACAGGCATGTAGTGAACATTCAGTAAATATTTGTTGAACACATGAGTCTGAATCCACTTGACAGCAACTGGTTTTCTGGGCCACTGCTCACACAAAGCCCAACCATGGTCAGCTTCTACCTTCAGGACCACAATGCCTCCCCCCATAGATGACTTCCCCCATTCTCCATCCTGTACTAACCCCCAGCCCCTCCCACCATCCATCCATTCCTCACAACACAGTCAGGGTGAGCTTTACAAATGGGACATGTAGATGGAACTGTTACATTGAGTTTATAGAAAGATGTTCAATCTCAACAAGAAACTAAACATTTTCCAATTACAGGAACACATTGCTCAGTATAGTGGTTGGCACAAAGTGGTTGCCCAATGAATATTTATTTCCTATGTGAAAAGCAACTTTTCATCTATGGAATTGGCCAGGGATTTGTTTTGTTTTTCTCTTTTTTAATCACAGTATTGACAAGGGTTCACAGAAACAGTACTCTATACACGTCTAGAGAGGTTATAAATCTCATCAGGAAATTTGTCCCCAAAGTCTCCAAAATTGGCTGTCTACTTTGAACAAGGATTCTCACATATGTTATTTGAGGACTTAACTAAGGAAGTGAACAAGGTTTTAACTTCTCTTTTGGGGGGGTGGGTATTTGGCAACGGGCCGAGACCTTCAAAAATTAGCTGGAGTCCTAATTTGTTCATTTGTGTCTTTCTTGCTGCTCTAGATTATTTGGGAGCAGAGAGATCTTCATATCAGACCAGGGAGGCCTGTCAAGTGTCTGTCTAAAGTAAGGTCAAGATTTCCTGACTGCATTTAAAACCTTCCAGGGAGTTGTTTACAATTCTCATTCCCCAGGGATCTCCCCACTGGCCTGGAGCAGGACTGAAGAAGGAGCTCCCTGCCTTTTGGAGTCCATGTGGAATGTGTGATCCTTCTCGAGGTTGGAGGAGACAACCTAGGTCTGAGTCCCCAACGTCAGCATGTCCTCTGACTGCTCCTCCGTCCTCTCTCCCAGGTATCTGGTTTCATTGAGTACATGCATTTCTTCATTAGGAACACCATTCACCTTCATCAGTGGCTCACAACATAGGGTAGCTAGATGTGACCCTAACCCTGGGGTGGACAGCCTCACTCAACCCTGCACAGCCCAGGTCGGTACATGTTCCCACCATGACGGTCACACAGGTAGACAGGGCAGCAGGCACAGCCTCAACATTATCTGAACATCCCTTCCCTCAGCATCCAGTCTTTGGGGTCATCCTGCCAACCATGGGCCTTGCCCCTTCCACTTGACGCACCTCTCTTTGGGGCCACACCCCTCCTACACCCCCCCCCCTCCCAGGGCCCAGTGCAGGAGCAGGAGGAGGAAGGCAAGAGGTCTGAGCAGGTTGTTCCCCACTACAAGGAGCTGTCCACTGAAAGGCTACGGGCAGGGACTGTATTCAATTTGGCTTCTTATCTGGTCAATGAAGCCATTTAGAGAAGGGGGAGAAAAAAAAATTTTTTTAAAGAAAAAGAAAAGGGGGAGGTCCTGTAGGGAGAGGTAGATAGATGATAGATAGATAGATAGATAGATAGATAGATAGATAGATAGATAGATAGATAGATAGATGAATGCACAAAACAAAATTCAAAATAATAAAAAAAGATTTGGCTTACTGGTGTGATATAAAGACTGGTGGAATCCTGTCACGGTGGCCCTTAGACATGAGCCTGTAACTGCCCCCACCCCACCACTGCAACCAACTTCCAGCCAAAAGCAGAATGACCTAGGAAACCAAGGAAACAAAGCTCCGAAGGCGGGAGGGGGTGGGAAAGAAGGACGGTAAAGGAGAATCCAGGGGGACAGCAGGAAGTGTGCTGATACATTGAGAGGATTGCAACCAATGTCAGGGAAGAGAAGATGCATAAACTGTGGAATGGAAAACTCATTTGCTCTGGAAGTGTTCACCCAACCTGCAATAAAAAGTTTAACGACAAGTTCCTAGGGCGTTCTCCCAGCGCCCTGGTGGCACCGCTGGTCAGCAATTCGGACCAGCAGCTACTCGAGGGGAGAAAGATGAAGCTGTCTGTTCGGTAAAGATGAGGCTGGCCGCTCCTAGGGGCATTGGAAGGCCCTAGCAGCAGTTCAATTGTCCTAAAGCGTCACTGCGCATCAAAATGGACTCCATGGCAGGTAGGTAGGGTGTTCTCCCACCACCTGTCTGACAGTTTGTCTTCTGTTTGACTGTTTGCATGTTGTTATAAGGGTAAGAAGGGAGCCCTGGTGACATAATGAGTGCATGCTGGGCTGCTCACCACAAAGGCAGCAATTTAATTCCACCAGTTGCTCCAAGAGAGACAGATGAGTCAACCTCCTTAAAGATTTATAGCCTTGGAAATCCAAAGGGGCAGTTCTCTTCTGTTCTATAGGTCATTATGAGTTGGAATCAACTTGATGGCACTGGGTGGAATGGGGGTTTTATTATGCTAGAAGCTGTGTCACTGGTATTCCAAAGACCAGCACAGTCGCCCATAATGGAGGGGTTTCTGTGAAAGTTCCTGGCTAGCATAGACTAGGAAGGAAGTCCTGGTGACTGATGTTTGAAAAGTAACCAATGAAATCCCCATGGACTACCAGAAAATATATCCGATATGGTGTTGGAAGATGAGACTTCTATGTTGGAAGGAAGACACTACACAAGGGCTTCAGCAATGGACACAAACACTCTAATGACCATGACAGTAACACCAGAGAACAAAATGCTCCCTTCTGTTCAACATAAGGTCCCCACACGTTTCAGTCAACTTGACAGTAACTAGCAGCAACAGGGAGTGCTCACAATAGTAGGCTGAAAGGGATTGATTTGCCATTTCCTTGCCCAAGGAGAAAAGGCTTTGCCACCCTGTGGTTCTCTCCGGGAGTGGGTGAGACAGTCTCCCAAGTTAAAAGATGTGGCTGCCTAGGAAAGTTAAGGAGGCCAGACCCTCAGCCCCCAGACTTGAGAGCCAGGCCAGCAGTGACTGGGCCCTTTGTACTCCTCACTTCTATAGGAAACTTCTTTTCCAGAAGTGATACTGTAAAAGGAAACTCTTTTTCCAACTCCACCCAAATGATCATAATATCCAAAATCTACTATCTAGTTGAGTTAGCTTTTCTGTGAAGATTTTAGCATCTTTCTTATCACGTGGTAAGGGTTCCATAGAGGCCCTCACTTCCTCTTTCTGTGGAGTGGATCCCTGTAACAATAAAATAACAAATAGCAAAATCTCGTTATTTTTGTTGTTACTGTTGCTGTTGTTACTGTTGTTGTGAAGCGCCTTCAACTCAGTTCTGACTCACAGCAACCCTCTGTACACAGAAAGAAAGACCACCTGGCCTCAAGCCACCCTCGCAATCACTTGTTGCTTTGCTGAAGCCGGTCGGTGCAGCCTGTGTCAACCCTTCTCTCAGAGGACCTTCTTCTTTGCGGAGCCTCCCCTTTTCCAAGCACAACGTCCGTCTCCAGAGACTGGTCTCTCCTCAGAATATGTCCCAAGTACATGAGATGAAATCTCATTTTCCGGACTTCCAAGCAGCATTCAGACCGGACTTCTTCCAAGACAGATCTGTTGGTTCCTCTGATAGTCCACGGTACCTTCCATGTTCTTCACCAGCACAGTAAGTCAAACGCGCCAGTTCTTCTTTATCTTCATTACGCAAGGTTCCACTGTCATATCCCTATGAGAAGAGTGACACTACCAAGGGTTGGGCCAGTCCCACCTTGGTCCTCAAAGGGAGGAATTTCTGATGTGGATAAACCTTACAAACATGATGTCGGGTGCAAGAAGTCAGACACAAAATGGAAAATAGCATGTGATCCCACTTAGAAAAAATATGTAGAATAGACAAAATGCATAGAGACAAAAATGTATT
>NW_022103904.1:1205258-1207083 GCF_000313985.2 Echinops telfairi
CCGAGGGACTGCTCTCCTCATGGGCTTTGTGTCGATCCATCTGGCTTTAGGGTGCAGGGTTTGCTTGCATCCTTTTTCGTAGATTTGAAATGCAAACAACATTTTCATTGGGTTTTGTGCTCCCCCCCCCCACCCCAACAAATGGAATCATCTCAGCAATTAGAGGATGGGATTTTGGGCCAGCGCTCCCAAGTGGGGGCCGCATGGGGCTACTAACCAGCCACCACTGTCCGTCTGGTCTGCGGCGATTTTGCAGATTGCATATGTGTGATTCATACAAATTGAAGACAAGTGAAATGAACGCCTAGAATCTTAATGTATGCCACTCACACCTTCCCAAAGAACTCTGTATTCAGCAGGTCCCCCGTGCAGCCAGAAATCATCGGTCATCGTATTTCCTGTCGTAATGGAATTACAATGGGAAAGGAAATAGAACACTCTCTGCGTAATGCATAGGACCCTCTAGATTATGCCTCTGCGGCTTGGAGAAAAGAGCTTTTGTGCTCAACCTTCAGACTAATGCTACTTCCTACATCTGAGTGAAAGAGGAAAGACAACCACAGCCAACTGCACTAAAGCATCATCTAGGCTGACGTCTTACTACTACACGGAGAGCTCTGACAGTAAGCCTTCGCTTCTAAAAAGATGTAAGGAGGTCGAGTATGTAAAATAGAAAGACGGGAGGCAAACTGTTCCCGGGGGGTGGGCACAAGTACCCAAGTGGAAAAGAACAGATCAGGGACTTCTGAGAGAAGCAACCTCGCAGTGGCCGAGCCTCAGAGAGAAGAGGTAGGAAACAAAGCACCTGCTTTGGACACAGTAATAAAAGTTCCTGTGGCCAGACCAGCAGTCAGAACTGAACTTGCTTTGTGCTTACTCGATCAACCTTGCTCAGAAATATGCTCAGGACCTGGGCTCAGCCCCCAGGAGCAGTAGTGGTAATGGGAATCCAGAAAAGTATGCTGACCCCAAGCCTCTCCTGACCATTTTCTTGGTCTCCTTAGATGCACAGTCCTGCTTCAATCCTAGGATATTTGATGGAGCCACAAAGATATTCACTTAGCGAGCATTTATTGAGCATCTACGATGTACTGGGCGCTGTCCTTGGGATAAATAAGCAAAGAAAACAAAGAAGCCTGCTACATACCATTGAGGAAATCACAAGCAATAGACATAAAAGGTCAGTAAAATTTATCGCTTGCTTCATTGCGATCAGGGCTGGGCTGGGGATGAGGAGTGTGGGGAGAGGATCTCTGGGTGCTCAGGGGAGGCCCGTCGAGACCATGAGTTTTGAGAAAAGACCTAAAGATGACAGTTCAAGTCAAGGCAATAGCTATGGAAAGGCCATTGCAAGCAGAAGGAAGAACCAGAGAAACGATTCTGAGATTGGAGCCTGTGGCAGTTACATAATCAACTTGTGAAAGGGTGGAGTTTAGCCTGTCTATCAGATTGCAGCTTGATCATCTCATGTGGAGGTGCTAAGGAGATAAATAGCTCACTGGAGGTGGACACACACCTCCCAGTGAGACATTCCTGTTGCCAAGCCCCATGGAGCTTTGCTGATGGTAGCCAGACAGCCCTGGGAGCTGGAGGAGCCACGTGGAGACCCATGCCAGCGCTGAGATGCTTCCATCACCCTTGGATCCACAAGACTTTCCACCCACTGGCCTGTGATTTTCCTGTACTCGGCTTCATTGCATGTGTTGCATGAGTCTGAAGATGACTTTTTTTTTTTTTTAAACATTTTATTAGGGGTTCATACAACTGTTATCCCAATCCATACACACATCAATTGTGTAAAGCGTATTTGTACATCATTTCTCAA
>NW_022103904.1:1208549-1217624 GCF_000313985.2 Echinops telfairi
ACTTTATAGATTGGTACCAGACATATAAGCTAATATCAGACTTCTAGGCTTGATCTGGACAAGGCTGGGCTGTGTTCTTAATATACAATTATTCTTTTACGTAAAGTCTTTCCTATGTACATATGAGTGTCTCTGGATTTGTTTCTCTAGTCAACTCAGACTAACACTGCCTGTTCCCAAAACAGCAAGACCAACGTGACAGGAGGGGAGGGATGAAGGGAGGCCAGAGAGGTCGGGGGGCCAAGCCAGAGCATGCTGTGACTGGTGGGGGCTCTGGCTTTTTACTCAGAGAGAAATGGGCAGTCATAGCAGGCTACTGAGCAAAGGAGGGGCAGGACCCCTTTCCTTCTAAATCAGTGGTTCTCACCCTTCCTAATGCTGCGACCCTTTAGTACAGATACTCATGTTGTGGTGACCTTCAATGATAAAATTATTCTCATTGCTACTGCATCACTGTCATTTTGCTACTGTTAAGAATCTGATATGCAGGATCTATTTTCATTGCTACAAATTGAACATAGTTAAAGCATAATGATGCATCACAAAAGCAATATGTGATTATATGTTGTGAAATATTTATTTCTAATGACAAATCAATGACATTTTGTCTTGAAGCATGGTGTAGCATGGGTAATAGTCTTCACACAGGTCCTCGTATGTGGGCCTATCTGCATGTAGACGGACCCTCCTGGAGACGGATAGAAGAGCAGTGTCTCAGTTCCTAAGACCATCAGAAATATGTGTTTCCGATGGTCTTAGATGACCCCTGTGAAAGGGTCGTTCGACCCCCACGGGGGTCGTGACCCACAGTTTGAGAACCGCTGTTTTAAAGGATCCCTGGTTTATATGCAGAGAATAAACACTGGTTTTGCAGAAACCACTTAGGAAGTTACTGTACAAACGAGTCAAGTGAAAACAGTGACTTAGGCCACGGAAGTAGTCATATTTCAAGAGGTGTCAACAGGGGTGAGAGATACAAATAAGATTCAAGGTTCTTGCTGTTTGAGGACTGAAGTTGGGATTCTCACCACCTGTGAAACTTGAATGCAGGAGCCGGGTGGCACTGTGGTTGAAACCACTGGCTGCTCTGTGGTAGAAAGACGAGGCTTCCTCCTCCCTAAAGAGTTACTGTCTCGGAAACCCACGGGGGCAGTTCTGCCTTGTCTTACAGTTTCTAAGAGTCGGAATATAAATAGTTAATACAGAATGAAGCATTTCTTCCATCCTAAATATTCTGGAATAATCCTCACCTATCGTGCTGTGGAAGGTGCCCTGGTGGCAGAGCGGTTACAAGTTGGGCTGCTAGCTGAAAGGTCAGCAATTCAAAACCACCAGCTGCTCCTCCGAAGAAAGGTGAGGCTGTCTGCTCCCATAAAGACTTACAGTCTCAGACACCCTTCAGAGGGCCACTACGAGCTGGACTTTGACTTGTTGGTACTTTGTTTGTTCGGTGGCATGGGGAGGGGTTGTTTGTCTATAAGAAGTGAGGCAGTGAGCGAGTGGACGAATCACAGTCCTCGCTGTTATGGACATCTCCATCTGAGGCAGAAGCCAAATCCCCGTTTGAGCAGAGGGATGGGAGCTGGGAGCAGTCCTGTGGCCAAGGAGCGATACGGGGAGAAAAGACACCTCAGCCAGGCCTGGTGTTTCCCATGAGGGAGCAAGGGGAGGGAAAAAAATCTCTACTGTAAACTACTCCTGGACGCCAGAATCCAAAAATTCTTAGCATGTATGAGGCAAAAAGCCACAGTTTACGGAAAAGCTGAAGGAAGGCAGGTCCGGCTGCAGCCATTGAGACTGTCACAACCCCTCGTTCCCTTCCCTTCCCCAGACTGCCTGTTTGGTGCGAACACAGATGGTCCTGGTCTGGCTGCAGGCACGGAGCACAGAGCCAGCACCTCCTTCAACCACCGCCTCTGCTTGGCCCCAGGCCTCTGTTCCCCTCAGGGGCATCTGGGCCCTGGGGCCAACATCAGGAGCAAGATTCCCATCCTCGCCCCAGCGTGCAGGAAGCAGTGTTAAAAGCCAAGTATCTGATTTCAAGAGAGAGAGGGGCCTGTTCTCAGGGTCCAAACACGGCGCTGTCGAATGTGGACACTGGGTCATGGAATCCTGGCTGTAGTAGGTGTCAGGCTGAGAAAACTGCATGTCAGCTCACCACTCCGAGCAGCACGGAGCAGGCAGAGATGGGGAAACACACAAGCGGGCTGGTAATCAGGATATTCAAATCAGGCAGCCCTTGTTGTATAAAAGGCATGTTCATTTTGACATGAAATCACTGCCCTATCAGTTAAGCAGTGGCTATCAACGTCTGTCCCTGGAAACATATAAAAGACACAGGACTGTGTAATTTCTTCATGCGGCAGGTTTTTGAAATATGTAGTCGAAAATAGATTTTGACAAATAAGCTCATGAGACCTACCCTTGCCCTTTATCACCTTGGTGGATTAGGCACTGGGCTGCGAACTGATAGGTTGGCTGTTCAAACACACCAGATGTTCTGAGGGTGAAAGATAATACACCAAAAGGATGTATCGTCTCAGAAACCCTATGCTTATGAGTCAGAATGGATTTGATAATAGGACTTTGATTCCTTTGGTTTATCCTTGAATATAATTTGTTTGTTCATAGTATTTGTTGTTTGTTATTTTCCTCCTGCTACGATGTATAAGTTCATCGGCAGCAGGGATCTTTGCAAACGGTGGGTTCTGCTGATACTCTGTTAGCCAAGGTCCGAGCTAACAACTCGATTCCTGGTCGTCTTGACTCCACATTTGAAGCTCTTTCTTCCAATGGTTCCACGTCTGCAGGCTGAGATGGTAGTCCTAATCCGTCATTATTCCAAAGATGGCACTCACACTCAAAACTCAAACCCACTGCCATCAAGTCAATTCCTAGCCCACATGAGGACGAGGGTCTCCTTTTTACTGACCCTTTATTCCCCCTCCCAATGAAGATTCTTAGCAGGTGTCATGTTCTTCACACAGACATGCCTTCATTTACTGTTGAATCTAAAAATTTCTCAACAACTAAGACTTACTTTGAGACGGCATTGTCCAGGGTACTTGGGATACAAATACACATAAATTAAACAAAAGGAAAGCTACTATTCAAGATCTGAATTTACTCCTTTAATATGTCTTCGGTGGCCATAGAAATAGATCTTCTCATACGTACTCTTAGATCTCTACCTTGAATCAATTCTACATTGAAATCTCAACTTGACCCTAACTTCCAAAGTTTATATTTAAGGTAAACAGGCAGTAGAGCCCCTATACTTGAGATCACTCGGGTTTTTAGAAAAGTGTCCTGTATTATACTCACTGTCAGTGAGCAGGCTCTCATTCTTCATGGGGCACTGGGGAAAGCATCATCGAGTGCAAAATGTCACGGGTTGTACAGATTTCAGTGTCACTTCAAGATCTCACATTCCTGAGGTCACCAAAAAAGCCAAGTTGAGTTGTTATAGAATTCTGGAATAAAGTTCCTAAAAATCTTTTCACAAATCTCCCTCCGTCTGACTACACTGGTCCAGGATCCACCATGTGGAGCCTCTTGCCTAGGCAAACCATTGAAGGTTTTCAGTTAGACTATCATGTATGTGCCAACTCCTAATATCTATCTTGAAAATATCAGAAAAAGTCAATATAATGAAAAGCTTTCCCCTGTCTCCTTTGAATTTTTCGTCAGAGTAACCCAATTTCCTAAGTCACTTACAGCCCTTTAAACAAAATGAAATCCTAATGATGTCTCTGCCATGAATAATTAATTGTTCGTGTACCATCTCCTCAACAAAATCCATTCTCATTAGATTGGAGGCTTCCTCAAGATACGTGAGCTCATTGTGGACATCTTTACAGCCTCCTGTACCCTTCCCTCCTGTGGCCATCTTACCTGCCTGGGGTCTGAGATTCCACCACCCTGACAGGCTTCTGAAGAGAAATCAATTATAAGCCAACTGAAGACCCTGTAGAAATGGTCAAATGTTTGGCTTCTTTAAAAGCAACATGGCGACTTAACTGCAGAGAGCGAACAATGGGCCGTGAGAACTTGAGTTGACTATACTGTACGTAGTACGGCACAGTGGTTTCGTCTTCCATGGGCTTAGAGGAGCTTCTAGGGAGGGTATGCCGAGTCACCTTTGTGGAAACTGACCTCTCCGTCTGTCAGCCCTCTGCCTTCATTAGAGAGCTCTAGTGGCCAGAGAGTGTGAGGAAAAGAAAGGAACATTATAACAACAGATCAAGCTGTGATTTTTTTGTGGCCGCCCTGGTGGTGAAAGACAAGGTCATTGATACAACAGGAAAAGCCTTAGAGCAGCTCCTATTTCTTTGACAGGTGAACAGGCTGGACCTTGTTATCTGCCACAGGCGACATTGAACACTGTTAAACCTCATCTTTACCACCTTTACAGCCTGTATGTTCTTCCCCCATCCATACACGCAAATGTGTGGAATTGTCCGACTGGATTGCTGAATTGAGCAGATCTATTAAATCTTTATTTGGATTTTTTAAAGTCCTGGGGGAGGAGGGCAGGTGGTGGTAGAGGGAGACAAAGGATCTTATCCCTAACTTGAAACACACATTTTCTAATTTTCTCTTAAAGCATATACGCTGAATTGTGTGAAAACAGGAATCAAAGGGAAATTCCTCAACATCATAAAGGGTACCTACGCAAAACCAGCAGCCAACACTAGTGTCAATAGCGAGAGACTAAAAGTAATTCCCCTTACAAACAGAAACCAGACAGGATGCCCTTTATCACTGCTTCTGTTCAAGACTGCATCCGAAGGCCTAGTTAGAGCTAAAGAAAAGCCATGTGAATTTACAAAGAAAAAGTAAAATTGTCTCTATTTGAAGGTTATTTGATCCCAGGCATAGAAAAATGCCAAAGACTCAGCAAAAACATTACTAGAACTAATTGAAAGAGTCAGCAAAGTGGCAGGATGCAGATGGAAATACACCAGTTTGATTCCTCCACACTGAAAAAGAGATCTCTGAGAAGGAAAACAATACAGTACCATTGACAGTAGCCACCCCAAAAATGAAATTCTTAGGAATAAGCTTAATCAGATGTGCAAAGACCTATACAACAACAAAAAATTAACCCAAATCACACCACAAGAAAGCAAATGAATCCGACACAAATAGAGGAATATATAAAATTCATGGACAAGAACATTGTGAAAATGCCAACACTACCCAAACCAATCTAAAGATATAATAAAATCTCAATCCTGATTCCATCATCATGCTTTAAAGCAAGGAGAAAAGTAATCACCAACTTTATACGGAAGGAAAGAAACCCCCGAAAAGTAAAGAGCCACTGAAGAAAAATACAAAAGTAGGACATTTCCTGAACTCGAGACGCGATGTAGCCATGGGGGTCAAACAGCCTAGTCCTGGTCCAGCAACAGGCACATAGACCGATGGAACAAAAAAGACACATCATCCGATTTCTAAATGGGCAGAGGATGGACATTTCACCAAAGAAGACATTCAAGTGACCAACGAACCCATGAAGAAATGCTCAAATAATCATTAGGTATTTAAGAAATGCGAATCAAAACAATGAGAGATCGCCTCCACCCAGCATGATAAGCACAGTTCAAATACACACAAACAACAAAGGCTGGTGAGGGAAAAGGGGTGGAGGTCCATAAGAGGAAGAAGAGAAATTGGGTGGGGGGGGGGATGAGATAGTATACTGAGGTGGGGGCTGATCCACTGAACCCTCTCTCTCTCACACACACACACCTAATAAGCCATTAAAATGCATTTTCAATAAATAAATAAAAGAGGGAGTGAGGAGAAGGGAGTGAACTGAGTTGAAGGAGGATGTTTTTTGGGTTTTTTTGTCTATTTCTCATTCCCTCCTTTTTTCCAGCTAAAGCTTCCAGGTTTCCGCTTAACCCTCTTTGCCTGGCTCTTGCCTCAGACTCTCCTGCGCATGGGGAACAGGGGCTCAAGACATCAGGCAGCCATGGATCCAGTATTGTCACCAGTGGGCAGACTGCACTGGATGAGACTGGATGAAATGTCATTGTCCATAAAATGCTTATACAGTGTTTCCATTGTGAGTCTTCCTCCAAGCCAGGTGCCACATTCTTCTTCCTAAATTACAGCTTCTCAGATGGACCCTTTGCTCAGCACAGAGGTTGAATAAGTAAGGTGAGGGGACACAACCTTGATGCACCCCTTTTGCACTTTTAAACCATGCAGCATCCCCTTGTTTGTTTGCTTCAAACATTAAAGCACCATGTTTAAATTTACTGAGCTTCTGAGAAGCTCCCCAAACAGTTTTTCCTAAAGACAGCTTTTCAAATTGGCTGACAGGATGTCAGGAAAAACCTTGCGATAGGTAGGTTCCAATCCAACAACATTTCCCCCAGGAGAGTGGGAAAGTGTCTGGGTAAAGGCAGGGAGCATACTCTACGAGGATTACCGACAAACTCAAGTTCATGTCTAAGTACGTTGAGCCTCTACCACATTTCCAGAAATAGGCAATTCCTAGATGCCTAGATATCTTCCTCTCATGCAGAAGCCTTGAGGGCAACTTTGTACAGAGTCCACTTTAAAGATCTTAGTGGAACCAAGTGTTCAAGCCCAGGGTTTGTTAAATGAGAGCCCTGTCTGCTAGAATTGGATGCGCTGGAGCTGTCTGGAAGCCACTGTCTTCAGATCTACAGGAGTTTAGCATCCGGTACCAGAGTATCAAGACCAAAAGAGGGTTTCCTCTCGTCCGTGCTTTTTCTGGCTACCTAAAGTAACATCTCCCTCCACCACACCATTCCAGCCCAAAGTAACTGCACTCCAGAACCTACGATAGTAGATGTCTGGTATTGCACTTCCATCTAGTGGTCTTAATAAAAACTGCAGTACGGCTCTCCCTCCTTCAGCACTGCAATTGCAGGCTAATTCACTGAGCATTCTCCAGAGAAACAGAACCTATGGCACAGGAAGAAAGGGAGGGAGGGAAGGAAGGATGCATGGATAGACAGATAGAATTCAAAATCTTGGCTCAAGTGATTGTGGGAACTGACAAGTCTAAAGACCATATAGTATACTGGTAGAGTGGTCTGGAAATGAAGGTAGGAGCAGATTCTGGAGTCTTGGATCTGAAAATTTTGAGACAGAGTAGCAGGCTGGCAGTTGCAGTTGATGATGCAGTCTTGAGGTAGAGCTTCTTCTTCTGGAAATCTCTGCTCTTGTTCTTAAGACATTTCAGTTGATTAGAAGAGGTTTGTGGCAGTTACATGATCTCCTGTCAATTTGCAAAAGGGAGTCGTCTAGCCTCTCAATCAGATTGCAGCATTTGGAGACGCCATAGAAAAAAATAGCTCACTGGTGGTGGGACACACAGTCTGCTTCGTCTTCCTGCTGACAAGACACATGGTGCTACACTGATAGAGCCCTGGAGATGGAGGAGCCATGTGAAGACTCACGCCAGTGCTGAGATGTTTCCACTGCCACTTGATCCACAAGACTTTCTACCACTGGTCTGTGATCTTCCTGCATTCAGCATCATTGCATGTGTTGCGTGAGTCTGAAGAGTAATTTATAGATTGGTATCAGACTTATGGACTTGACTTTTATATAAAGTTCTTTCTTACACACATGCGTTTCTGGATTTGTTTCTCTGGTCAACCCAGACAACTACAAGGTTCATTCACAGTATCTCATTGACTTAAAGCCAGTTGATAAACCAAAACAAAACCCATGGTCATTGAAGCAATACTGAGATTCCCAAGACTGTAAATCCTTGCAAGAGCAGACACCTCATAGTTATCCCACAGAGCAGCTGGTGGATTTGCACTACTGACCTTGTGCTTAGCAGCCCAAAGTCTAGCCCACAGCATCACCAGAGTCCCTGAAGGTCAACTGACAACAAACATTAACTTTTTCTTCAAAATGCCTTCACACTGGCACTGAGATCAAGTGTTTGAATAACTAGCCTAACCAAGTTGACAAAACTAACCAAAGAAGTATAACTAATAATATGGCAAAGGTTGGCTACAGAGACTCGAGTCAAAGGTCTAGGAGACACTCAATGGCACTTGTGTCTCTCAATGTCCCAGACCTTTTCTCCCTCATTCTTAAAATGGGGATAATGATACTTACATTTTAAAATTGTACTTAGATGAGTGCTCAATTATTGGTGGCCCCCCAGGAAAGATGCATTCTACCCCCTTGTTTTTTTTATTCTTTCACCCCTTGTTCATCACCCCAACTCTCTTCCTTAGTACCCAGAGAGTCAGGCACCATGGAAACTGAAGGGGCTGCTGAGGGTATGATAATTGCTACTTGAACATTTTTAGATTGCACATATATTTTATTTCTATTAGGAAAATATTATCTACACAAAGTTTTTGTCCAGGTCTCCTTCTGTGCTTTTGCCATTCAACTTGAAACTTTTAATTTTACTTGAGTAAAAGCAAGATCATGTAACTAACCTGAGAACTGAACGTATTTCATAACACCACATTATAGGGCTAAACTCTCTGATCTCGCAAGTTGGGGTAACTCATCTTGTCTACTTGCCTTTTCCCTTCCCTTTTATTGATTTGAGTAACTATCTAATGAGTGGACCTTCTTCTCTACTTCTTGAAGTGAGTGTGTATAAATGTGATTTCTCACACTAGCAGTTGAATTGATCATCTGATCTTCAATTCATATTCAACTCCCCCATGAGAGGGAATTTCCAAGATAATCATCAGCTAATTTGTCCGACTTACACGTTGAACAGCGATTGTAAAACAGTGTCACCGATCGCTGAAGACAAAATGGATGCATACACTAATGTGACAAAGAAAGCTGATGGTGCCTGGCTATTACAAGATACAGCGTCTGGAGTAAAAGATTTGACGTTAAACAAGCAGCCATCTAGCTGAGAAGCAACAAAGCCCACATGGAAGAACACCAACCCTTGTGATCACAAGGTGTTGATGGGATCGGGCATCAGAAGACCCAAAACAAACAACTATTTAGATGTAAACAAGGGGGGTTGGAATGGAGACCCAAAGCCCAACTGTAGACAATTGGACATCCCCTCACAGAAGGGCCACAAGGAAGGGA
>NW_022103904.1:1221343-1222615 GCF_000313985.2 Echinops telfairi
TTGGGATTGAGGTTGGGGGTAAGGTGTCAGCCTGCTGCTCAGGGTCCTAGATGACCAGGCTTCTGCTTATCTGGAATGCAGGTGTGAAATGCAGAACCTGTCGATTACCTACACTGGTTTATAGAAACAAACAATCATGTCTAAGTCAGGTGATTTATTATCTTAAACTTTTTCCCTATGGCACCAGATAGCTGGCAAAAGTGACTTGATAGTGTCTTCTAAGCTTCCATAGCCACAGGGGGAACAAGGAATGAGTGTCTTACCTAAAGAGGCTTTATTACCTGGGAAGAAGAGATATGATTTCCTGGGCAGACAAAAAAAATACTTTTTTATTATAGAAAAAAATGGATATATTTTCACTTTTCATTCAAGATGTTCCATGCCTTCTTCAAATTACACCTTCTAATTGTTTGCTAATGGCATCAAGAAATACAATTGAGTTTTAGTGTTGTCCTCTGTAGCACATACTTCTAGGGAGGGGTCTGTTTAGCTCTGAATGGAGCTGGCCCTGTAGGCCTTTCTGTTTATGAGTTGCTCCATTTGGTTACGTTGCCCTCAGGGTTTGGCACACTGGTGGGGTCTACACACACAGTCCCATTTCTGTGGAGACATAAATAATATCCTCTCCCTGGGTAGATTAGTGCCCTGTACAAATGTGCTTGACACAATTGATGTATGGATTGTTATGAGAGCTGTAAGCCCCCAATAAAATGATCTTTTAAAAATAAAATTAAAATTTTAAATTAAAAAGAAAAAGAGAGTTACAATCTTGAAAACCACAGAGGCAGTTCTACTCTGCTGTGTGGTCCCTATGAGTCAGATCTGAACTGAAGGCAGAGTGAGGATCCCAGAAGTCCCTCACGTAAAGGGAGGAAACAGATCTCCAGACTTCTCATAAAGCTCTTTTCATTGTTTCAAAAGTTAGATTGAAATTGTGCATTTACTTTATCATAACGATGTGCAAGCTCTTTGCAACATAAAGTATTTCTGCTTTGATTAGAATGATATCAACTGGCAAACGAACAGATAAAAAAATCTCATTTTTTAATGAGAAAAGATAAAAATACCTAATCAATGTACTTTTGAGAGACACAATCATTTCAAAGATTTAATTATTTTTAATCTATAAAAAAATGGGGATAAAAATAATACCTATCTTTTGGGGTTATTCTGGAAGAGTGAGGTGTTATTAAATGTTATTGTTAATTTTCTTAATATAATGTTGGGTACAATGGAACAAATAATAAAAGATGCCCCCAAGTGAAAAAAAAA
>NW_022103904.1:1226612-1228305 GCF_000313985.2 Echinops telfairi
GGGATGAGCATCACAGAATGTCAAGTTGTTAGAACGAAGTGTTCCTGTATTGAGGGAAGGTATGAGCCGAGGCCCAAGGCCTGTCTGCAGTTTTAGTATATTGCCTTATAAATATATGTACATAGGTCAATACCACTTTTGTTATGGATTAATGTATTTACATAAGTGCACACCTCTGTTAATCTCCCTATCTATGCCTTTGCTTTCTAGAACTTGCCTGTTTCCTTTTGCCTCATCCTGTCTCGCCATCACTTTCCCCTTCTTCCACCTCTTAGTGCTTCCTCTCCACTACCTTGGTGCTGCTCTAACACTAACAGGATCTCTACCCTCTCTTAACTGCTGTTTCTATGAGCTTTGATTGTGGATTTAAGTAAAATAAAATCCTTTACAACTTCAATCTCTTCTCCATTTGTCATGTTGTTACTTACTAGACCAGTTGTGAGAATCTTGGTCTTCTTTACATTGAGTTGTAATCCATACTAAAGACTGCAATCTTTGATCTTCATTAGCAACCGCTTCAATTCTTTCTCACTTTCAGCAAATACGGTTGTGTCAACTGCATATCACAGGTTATTAATAAGATTTCCTACAAACCTGATGTCACATTCTTCATACATGATGGTATAATCCAGCTTCTCTGATTATTTGCTCTGCATACATATTGAATAATTAGATGATAGGCTACAACCTTAATGCACACCTTTCCTGATTTTAAACCATGCACATCCCTTTGTTCTTTGTAGATATCTGCCTCTTGATCCATGTAAAGGTTCCACATGAGCATAATCAAGTGATCTAGAATTCCCCTTCTCAAGCCTATCCCTAGTGTGTTATGATGCACACAGTCAAATGCCTTTGCATAGTCAATGAAAACAAGTAAACACCTTTCTAGTCTCCTCTGCTGCTTTCAGCCAAGATCCATCTGACATCAGCAACGATATCTCTTGTTCGATATCTTCTGAATCCAGCCTGAACCCCTTGCAGCTCCTATCAAAGTACAACCGCAACCATTTTGGATGATCTTCAGCAAAATTTTATTTGCATGTGACATTAACAATATTGTTCAACTAATAAAATATTAACAAATCTAACCCAACTTTTTCAAAAGAAAAATATACCATAATCAAATTGGTTTCACAACTTGTGATATATATTTCTTTGGGGGAAAAATGAGTTTAGTTTGTTAATATTTGGGATTTTTGCAAAGATTATTTTTAGTTACCTTTCTTGCATCCTTGTCAGGTTTGAACAACAAAGTTATGTTGATCTTACAAAGTCTTCTCTTTTTCTCTGCTCTCTGGATGTTGGTGTCATTTCTTTCTTTAACGTTAGGTAGTATTCACCATAGAAGTCATTTGGGTCTGGAATTTTCTTTACGAAATATTTTAAAATATAGATAGGGTGGTTAGATAAAGAACTACTCATATTTTAATTGTGTGAATTTTGATCAATTATACTTATAATTTGACTGTTTATCTCTATTTTAAACTGTCATCAAGTTCTACATAATATTCTTTTAATCTTTTTAATATCTACATGATCTATTGTGAACCCTTATTTCATTTCTGATATTGATTACTCCTAACTTCTCATTTTTCTTGATCTTTCCAAGAAATTATTGATTTTATTTCAAAGAGTCACCCCTTTGCTTTGTAAATCCTCTCATTTTTAATTTCATTAATTTCTGACATCT
>NW_022103904.1:1230639-1241327 GCF_000313985.2 Echinops telfairi
CCATGGTAAGGAGTTTAATCTTAATTCTAGGAACAAGGTGACGCTGAATGTCTAGGTGCTCATTTTGAACATAAGGCTCTGCGTTGTTTTACATTTCTCTTTAAGGTCTCTTTGAGTCAGAATCAACTCACTGGCAGTGAAATTTTGTTCTACAGGATCATATCAAACAGCCCTGGTGGCACAGGAGGTTAAGCACTGAGCTGTTCACTGAGAAAGTCATTAGTTCAAACACACCAGTCCCTCTGGTGGGAGGGAGAAACATGGTAGTTTGTTTCCATAACAATGTAAAGCCCTCTTGGGGATGCACTCCTTTCCTTAGACAATCACTATGGGTGGTAATGGGCTTAACAACAGTGAGTATAAGTCCACCACAACTGAGTATTTTTAGCTCACCAATTTGGAAGCAGAACTTTGTCGGTGAGTGCCAAAGGGCAGGCAACAACACTTGCAGCAGTACACTGACAGGGAGCTACGAGAGATTCATGCTGGATTCCGAGGGTGTGGAACATGGAAGGCATGGATAGCACTGCTGATGTCAGACAGATCTTGGCTGAAAGACGAGGATACCAGAAAGGTATTTACTTGGGTTTTATTGACTATGCCAAAGCATTCGACTATGTGGGTCTTAACAATAACAAACTATGCATAACCTTGAGAAGAACGAGCATTCCAGAACACTTCATTGTGCTCATGCAGAACTTGTACATGCATCAAGAGGCAGTTGTGCAAACAGAACAAGGAAATACTGCATGGTTTAAAATCAGGAATAGTGTGTGTCAGGATTGTAGCCTCACCATACTTACTCAATCTGTAGGCTGAGCAAATCATCGGAGAAGCTGAATTATATGAAGAATGTGGCATCAGGATTGGAGAATGGCTTGTTAACAACCTGAAATAGGCAGATGACTTCACCTTGCTTGTTGAAAGCAAGAAAGACTTGGAGCACTTGCTGATGAAGACAAAGGATTGCAGCCTTCAATATGGATTAGGGCTCAATGTAAGGAAAACCAAAATCCTCACAACTAGGTCAATAAGTAACATCATGATGAAGTTGTCAATCAATGCTATGGAAGCAGCAGTTGAGAGAACAAAAGAAGAGTTGCATTAGGGGAATCTGCTGCACAAATTAGTTTTGAAAAGCAAGGATGTTGCTTTGAGGACTAAGGGGGCACCTGATCCAAGCCATGGTATTTTCAATTGCCTCAAAGAATCAATACAATTGAATTGTGCTGGAGAAGAGCATTGAAAGTACCATGAACTTCAAAAAATGCAAACCGATTTGTCTTGGAAAATGTCCCGCCAGAGTGCTCCTTAAAGGCAAGGCTGTTGAGACTTCATCTTCCATAGTTTGAACGTGTTGCCAAGAGAGGCAATCTCTGAAGGACACTGGGTTTGCCAGAGGCAGCAAAGGAAAGGAAGGACCTCAAGGAGATGGACTGACCGTGGCTGCCACAATGGGCTCATGTATAAGAACAACTGTGAGGGTGGTACAGGACTGGGCAGTGGTTCATTCTCCTGTGCACAGGATTTGATGGCACCTAACAGTGACAGTCACATATGTCTAAACAGCCTTCACTGCACTTTCTACTCGTACTCCTATGGTTTTGTTCTTCACATTTAAATGGGATGTCATGTGGAATCAATTCTGATATTAACAGAAACCAAGTTTTACTTTTCAAGAGGGGTAAGCAGCTATCCCTTGAAATGTTACCTTTGTCATTATATGTACACATTTTAGAGAAAATTCACGGATATGTTTTCTCAATCTTCTGTTCTATCTAATCAATTCCTATGCCAACAGCACATTCCTAACTTTATGATACATTTTCATGTGAGATATTCAAAATAAGTTCTCTCATCCACACCTATTTTCTTTTAGCTATGTACCCTGTGAGAAATTTAATCCTTTCCCATGAAATATTCAATTTGGACTTTTAAATCAGCTTACCAAGGTTTCAGACTATCAAAGACCCAGACGGTAACTCTCTGAGCAAGGAAAGAGTTCTGAAAATACCGTGAAGACGTAAACAATCCTTCCAAACATAGTTTGTGCACATGATGGATGTGCACCATGGGAAGGATGAACAAATAGCTCCTAAGACTGTTTACCGTAATTGTTCGTTTTTTATTAAAAAAATTACAGGAAGTGATTTCCAGCATATCTCATTTTAAAAAAGTACTGCCTGTATCAAACATTATCACTGTTAATTCCACATGAGAGCTGCCTTTTTTAAATGGTACTAATTCCAATTATGTGATACATGCCCTTAAAATAGAAAGATTCCATTAATTTATTCAAATTTCAAAATTAAGATTATTGAGTTTATTGCTTTATGGCTGGGCAGAATGCTACTAGCACATTTTAGGTAAATAATATTCCTTGTTAAAAACTATGAGGTCATTCTGTTTAAAATTTTACAATAATTCACAGAAAATAATCTAATCAAATTACACTGAAGGGCCTAGCCTACTAACCATAGACATTCATATGTGAAGCAGCTCTTTAAAGAAATAAGACACACAAACAGGTCTGTCTTGGCATAATGTACATAATTAAAACAAGTGAAACCTGGAAAGCCAGGATTGTTATACTATCTTCTGTTAGAATCTTGAAAATAATAATAATAATAATAATAATAATCACACATTTAGTAGTCCATTTGTGCTTAAAATATTCATATGCATGAGAAGCTTAAAGAAAAAACACTTCTGTACATGATCAAAAGAAAGTTATAAATTTTTTTGAAATTGCACTGTTATTTAAAACACTTTCCTAAAGTCAAACCCTCCTTTGCGGCTGGCACAGTTTTTCAGGGCTAATTGGCAACTTGGGGAGGCCCTTCTGGTATCAGTGAAGTAAAGAAGGTCGTGATAAAAGACCACGCTGAAGCCATCAGTCCAGGCCTTTGAATTGCACTGCCGCCTTCCCCGGCATCTTCCCCACTCTCGTCTTCAAGCCCGTCATCCATAAGACGCTCCTTGCAAACGAAACAAGAAACATACTCCTAAGTATGAACTCATGATACAAAGGAGAATTCAGTTCTTCTTCAGTTGGAAAGAGACAAGCGCCAATATAATAAAATAAATCTCAACATATGCATAATTTTTTCAAAAGTTACTTTTAGGGAGGATAATGTCAATCTTTCCTATTGAACTCTAATACATGACTAATGCACATGGCTAAAGCCATGTCACAACTTATAACTTATTTTTTTCTTCATGTGCCACTCCACAAATGGAACATGTGGGAGACCATGATTTATTATTATTTTCAGTCTCATATAGTCCTGAAGAAACATCCATGTTTAAAATATACAAAGACCTCATGAACATACCATTTCTTCTAGCTCTAGGTTATTTGCATTTTGCCCATCATTATGACCATCAGCGTGATTGTTGGCAGCCTGGTGCTGACCTCCTTCTTGCCTAAAAGGAAACCATCCGGCTTGATGTCTATTCAAAAAAAGAAAGAGAAAAGTCACAATTGTTTTTATTGGAAACATTCTGAAGCATAAGTATCCTAGAAGAGAAAAAGTGATTATAAGAAATTATTAGAAAAAAATAATTATAAATAAAAAAACTACAATCTCTTACTTCAGGTCAAAAAGCTCTCTCTCTCTCTCAAAACAATGACAGCAAAACAGAAACTAATTCAAGTCATACAGACTGCATGAGTCCACTGTGCTGTTTTAAGCTGCATGAGAAGTCATAAAAACCTTATATTCAAATTTTTCAAAATTCAAATATTTCTTTGCCATTTACTTACATAAAATATCTGACCCATCCCCATATGACTTACTGTTGGTAACTACTATTGAAAAATTGGGCATCCTTCTATGGGAGTCCATCATATACCTTCTCATGGTTTATGAAACTAACAGAGCACCACTAACAAAATTAACATCTATCAAAGATAGTAAAGGGGGAAAAAAATCTCTACTCCATAACTGATGATACACCTTCTTATTCAACATAGCTTGCCTTGCTCTGGGAATGAGAAATAGGGAAATATGCCAGAGTATCAGAAGTCCTGCATTCTTAACTCAACATCCACTGACAGACAAGACAGATTACATACTAAGCTGCTTTAAGAAAGAAATTTTTTAAAAGCAGTGAAAAAAGTAATGAACATCACTTACAGATACACCAGTAGCATGGCTCCCATTACCATGATAAACCGACTGAAAGAGGAATAGAAGTACACAATGCTAAGGAGAATTGCAGCTCGTGAGAACGTATACATCCAGTCTAGCCAGTCTCGATTGAAGTCTTCCTCGTTTATCACTGGACCTCCCTGGGCATTCATCTGAACATTCTCATTCACGGGCCGGTTTTCTTGAACCACTAGGTTTGGAGCTGGCTGGGGTTCTTCTCCAGGAACGTGTGCCAAATTTAGAGGCTGTGGAGCAGTAGGCTGGGCTGGGTTGGCATTTGTTGTGGCCTGAGCTGAAACTGCAGCTTGACTGAAATAGCCATCAAAATAAATATTAACAAGGGGGGAAAATAATTTTTCATACTATTTTAAAATTTCCTGAAGAGCTAGATTTATTTCTCATAAACCCAATATGGATTGTCACAACTTCTACCCCACACTTTTTAGATAAGCACCAATCCCAATGAACGGTAGAGTACAGATAGATAAAGCGGGTGTAGCTCAGGCCTTGCTTAGCCTGGCTGTCTAAGATGGTGGGAGAGATGGAAGGAGTCAGATAGCCATGGTTGGTTTTTTCCCCCTCTCTCCCCAAATTACCTTATAAGGTAATGGCCATCCAGTCCAAACCGTCTTATTTTCACTGAGTCTTTTTGTTAGTCCACATGGGAAGACTCCCACACCACCATCACCTCCCTCTCAGACCCCTGTTTTGAAAGATTTGTCTGAAAATGTTTATTTATTGACCTCTGTGTCCATTGTTAACTGTAAGTTATTTGTATTCATATTTTAAAATGTTAAATTGACCTCAGATAACAATCCCTCAACCTTCATTCTGACCTTTGAGATTTCCAATTGAGGATCACATATAAAAAGTCCTTCTCAACTTACAAAGGACTATAGTCCTGAGGTTGGCTTGCAACAGGATTGCATGAAGAGTTAGAACATACTTTTCTACAAAAGGTTACCTGCAAAAAAGATATTAAGTCTAGATTTCCGTCAAAAGTATCCAATGAGGAGAGAAAGTTATAGAGCAAGATTGGCCATAAATCAAAAAATGTTGATAAGGGGTACCCAGAGATTCACTTTACTATCTTTTCTACATTTCTATGTCTAATTTACCTATAACAAAAAGCTTAATATTCAGATAGCAAAATAAAAGTTTTCCAGGCTACAAAAGCCTAAACCAGTATACTAATACCTTGTGTTTGTGTAGGGCTTCGTAACCTTTAAAACATTTCCTACCTGATACTCTTGTACATGAGACTGAGTAGCAAGCCACAGTAACACATTCTTATGTCTCAGGGTTCCCATGAGACTTACAAATGAGCTACGGGATGCAATGTACCTAGAGTACTACTGCGCAGAGAGTATCACTCAAAAGACAGCTATCCCAATGGCAACAGACAAGAAAGCATCTAACAGTTTGTGGAAATGGAATTAAAGATCATGAAAATTTTCCAAGAGCTTTGTAAAGCCCTTTAGCACAAAGTAAAAACAGCCTATCTATAGTCAAGGGGCTACAGCAGAGGGCATTAGGTTAGTGTAATGGGGCAAACTAAGAGAAAAGATAGGGTTTTAGATTTCAAAATATAGGCAAATGAGTCACTGGATATATTGAAAGATGAAGAATAACCAATTAGTAGATGTAAACAAGATGAAATGTAGCAAAGTATTAAAAAAGAGAGACAGCCATTGCAGTACAGCAAGGCTGTACCAAGGAAAATATATCAGGAGTAGGATACAAAGAAAAGACAGAAACTAGAGAACATACAAGGGTATGTCAAAAAACACTGCTACTAGAATTCTAGTTCACACATGCATGGGTTTACTACCAACAAAATGTACTGAAACGTATCTCTGTGTCAGTGGAGGGCTGCAAAACAGTTAATACCCTGGTTTTAGTCTCACTGGGGTGCCTTCCCAAAAAGGTCCAAGCCAACAGCGCCTTGCAAGGGCATCTGCTGGGCCAGCTAAATTCAATGTAGAGAAGTCAACTCAAAAGT
Source organism: Echinops telfairi (assembly GCF_000313985.2). NCBI lineage: Eukaryota > Metazoa > Chordata > Mammalia > Afrosoricida > Tenrecidae > Echinops > Echinops telfairi. Next base: position 1,236,796 of record NW_022103904.1, read on the forward strand.
TAGGCTGATTGTTTCAGGAGAATTCCAAAAGGAGCACCTTAATAGATTTTCTTTTCTTTTTTTTTTAAACAATTTATTGGGGCTCAGGACAATCACAGGCTTATTTAGAAAACATTTTCAGAGAGTTGAAAACTGCATTGGTGAGAAAGAAGGGTAAGGGCAATTAATTGTACCACGGAACTTTTTTCCATCAGGAGAATGCACTTGCTCATTCTTCAAGGGAAGCTACAGATGTCCTATAAGAATTTCACTGGGAAATGCTACCCTATCTACCCTAGAGCCCTGATCTTGTCCTGTCAGATTTTTTTGTTCACCAAACTCTAAGAACATTGAAAAGGAACTTGGTTTGAATCTTCAAGGGTGCCAAAACTGTTGTTTTGACATGCTGCAAATCAAAAAGCACAGAACTTTTTTCTTTTTTTTGGACTTCACATATCACACAATTCAATAGTTCAATCATTTCAGGAAGAACTGTACAACCATTACTACAATAAATTTCAGAATATTTTCTTTCTTGTTTCCTCCATGATTAAATCACTTTTAAAATGAGTTGTGGAATCACCTTGAGTTCTAGGAAAAGCATAGAATTCTTTGGAGAAGGGCCAGAGAGATGGAAACACCACCTCACTTAGTCTACAGACTTAGTGTACAGACTCAGACTTATGTGCTGAGAACCAACAGCTTCACACATTTATATTTTGTAATATAAATGTGTGAAGCTTGTATATTTCATATATAAATCTCTACGATTCTTTTTTTCAGTTAGACTCATATAACTCCTCTTGGTGCAATGGAAGGCGGAATCAAAGCTGACTAAAGCTCAGAGCTTGGGAAATGATCATGAAGACACACAGCAATCCACCACTGTTGAGCGGACTGTCATTCATCATGACCCTGCAGGACAAAACAAAGGTGCCACATTGGTTTCTTTGTAGAAGTAGACTGCTGCATCTTCTGGTGCAGGGCAGCTGGTGCGTTTGAGTAGCCAGCTATTGCTTAGCAGCTAAGTGCTTAACCACTGGGCCACCAGGACTCCTTCAATGAGATTATCACTTGCAAAGATGCCAGGAAGGAGAGTACACATAAGAGAATAGAGAGGTAAATCTGAAATCTACTAGCAATGAATTAGAGATACAAGATGAAGCACAGCAGATAATGAACCAGGAGTCATCCAGAGAGAACTATCATAGGCTGTGGAAGAAAGCAATCCAATAGGCCTGACCAAGGACTGCAGCCTGTTTCCCTACCACATTGTAAACGCCATGAGGCACAGGGTAAATACACAGCTGTCAAACTGTACAAGGAATATTACCACTAAAAACAATGGGGGAAATGAAGCTACTGCAGAACACGACTTTTCTTGCGATCAGAAAGATAAAAAGGATGAGGCAGAGACTAGGATCACAAACACAAGTAAAAGCAATCATGAGAGAAGCTTAGTCAGTCAATGTTGAAAGCACAAGAGGAAAGGCTGAGGAACTAATATGTGCCAAACTGTTCCCATCCCAACCAAATTCAAGAGGTACTCTTGTAATACTGACAGTACAACATGCTCACCTATCCCTGCAGTCATGTGAGCCCCCCTGACAAGACTCTTCTATTTCCTTTGCCATTCAGCACCCTTTCTCTTCATGTGGCTTTGCCTCTTCCAGGGAAACTGTCCTAAATGGTCTCCTCTTAAATACACACACCAAAAAACCCACTGCCATCAAGTCAATTCCAACTCATGGTGACCAACATAGGGTTCTGAGACTTCCTCAAAGAGTGGTGGTGAGTTTGAACCACCAACCTTGCAGTTAATAGCCCAACACCTAGCCCACAGCATCATCAGGACGTCTTTAAGTATAAAACTGTTATATGAAAGAAAGCAGCTGAATATTGTTGAGAAGTACAGCTGGGGTGGGGGAGTGGGGGTTGGGAGGAGTGGCGTTAAGGAGGGGTTAGCTGAGAGTAGTTAGCTGTGGATGTAACCTAGAAACCCTTTTTCCTTTAGCCAAATACTTGAAAACAAAGTATAACTGAGATACTTGAGAATCCTTTTTCTTTTTTTTTTAAATCATTTTATTGGGGGCTCATACAACTCTTATCACAATCCATACATACATCCTGTGTCAAGCACATTTGTACATTTGTTGCCATCATCATTCTCAAAACATTTGCTTTCTACTTGAGCCCTTGATATCAGCTCCTCATTTCCCCACCACTCCCCATGCCTCCCTTCCTCATGAACCCTTGATAATTTATAAATTATTATTTTGTCATATCTTACACTGTCCGAGAGAATCCTTTTTCATACTAATTTTCAGTAACCAATGAATACATAAGCAAATTAAATTCCAAGTCAAGTTACTTAGGATAAAAAAGAAAAGACAGACTGAGCAACTAAAAAGGGGATTCAAAGGAACTTACTATTGCATGTAGTACTGATGAGCATACATCTGCTGCCACCACAGCATCTGCAGTGGACTGAGAGCAGGATATACCGGGATCCCAGCAGCAACTGCTTGCCCAGGAAACTGGTTGTCTACATTTCTACAACAGAGAGAGGGATTTTAATGTTCCGTAAGTTGGAAGCAGGTCCATGCCTAACTTACAAGTTATAAATTACAAGATGTATAAAATATTACGAGAAATACTTATTGGCAACATTCTTCAAATAAGATATTACGACATATATAAAATGATCATGAACTCAAGTACATAGAACACTACTACTTCAGCGCAGTTTTAATGGGAAATAACGCTGTTGCCTAGAAAAAATGTATGCAAATTAAGTTATCTGTTACCTTTGCATGTCAGCACACAAGTCAATAACAGTTCAATACAGTACTGTCCCAAGAACTATTCAACAGAGCCCTAAAATAAACTTCATGACAAAATAGTTTAAGGAATGCAAGAACTAACCAAATGATATTTTCATATTTGTAACACAAGCCTGTACACATTTTAATGATCATTACAAACACCAGCAAAATATTTTTGAAAGAACCAAGATTAGCAGAATGTTTATATGTTGCGATCTTAAAGTAAGTAAAATTACTAGTAAGTCAATAAAACTTCATTAAGAAAGTGTGTTAGACCAGGTTGAGTAGAGAAACAAATCCAGTGACACTCATATATGTAATTGGATATTAAGAAAACATCCAGCCCAGTCCAAAACAATTCCCTAAGTACGATACTAGTCCATAAATCCTTTTTCAGATGCACGCAGTTACATGCAAGGGTAGAGAATTCAGGAAGATGGCGGCCTGTGGGTGCAGTCTTGTGGATCCAATGGCGTGGAAGCATCACAAGTCTCTGGCAGGTCTCAGGAACATGGTTCACCAACAGGAAAGTGAAGCAGAGAGTGAGGGAGGCGGGCCTCCAGCAAGCCATTTATCTCAGTTTCACCTCTAAATGAGGTCATTAAGCTGTGACCTGATTGAGAACCTAAACTGCACCACTACACTTTATGTATCAACTTGACACAACATTGTGTAACTACCACAGAAAGGTAGCAATTAACTACTCTGTGTGTCAGTTTTCTCAGCTATTAATTATTGTAATTATTAAATACCACTATGTTGATTCCTAGTCATAGTGAATTTATATAGAGCATGACGAAACATTGCAGGATTGTACATTATCCTTATAGTCTCTACTATATTTGGGCCCCTTGTTGAAGGTACTGTGTCCATCCATCTATTGAAGGGTTTCCTCTTTTCATTGGCTCTCCTATGTTATTCCAAAATATGTTATGATCAACTCAAATGTCTTTGCATAGTCAATGAAACACAGGTAGATACCTTCCTGGTAATAGCCAAAATCCAACTGGTATCAACAATGACCCTTTCGTTGCAGATCCTCTTCTGAATCTAGCTTGAATTTCTGGCAGTTTCCTCTTAATATACAGCTGAGACTATTTTTTTAATGATCTTCAGCAAAATTTTACTGTCATGTAATATTAAGAAGATGGCTTCATAATTTCTTCCCTCTATTGGATCATTTCTCATTCTAATAAGCAATACAAATCTCTTCTACTCAGTTGGCCAGTTAGCTGTCTTCTAAATTTCTTGGAATCCAGTGAGCACTTCCAGAAATTGCATTCATTTGTTTAAATGTCTCAATTGGTATCTCATCAATGCCTGGGGTGGTCTTGTTTTTAACTAGTTGCCTCTGTGCAACTTGCACTTCCTTCAATACCACCAATTCTTGGTCATATGCTACCCCCTGAAATGGTTGAATGTTAACCAATTTTGTTTGGTGCAATGACTCTGCGTATTTCTCCTATCTTCTTTTGATGCTTCCTGCATCATTCAATATTTTCTCCATAGAATCCTGCAATACTGCAAATCAAGGATTGAATTTTTTTTCTTCAGTTCTTTGGGAAATGCCAAACATGGTCTTACATTGTGGTTTCTAACTCTGCACATATCATTATAATATTTCACTATGCCTTTTGGAGGAGCCGTTTAAACTTTAAATTCTTCCATTAATATTTTTTCCAATTGTTTTTATTACTCTAACATTCGAAAGAAAGTTTCAGAGTCTCT
>NW_022103904.1:1247053-1248929 GCF_000313985.2 Echinops telfairi
AGTTGTTAGTGTTCAATGTGTCAAATCTTGTCTGTAAAATAAAGCTAATAAAAAAACCTTCTCATCGAATTGTTATTCAGTACTCAGTAAATGTTAACTATTTTGTTTTTTTCACGTCCTTTATCCCTAACACTGAACACGACTCCACTGTGTGTAATGCAACATTTTCAGATAGTCACATATATCAAGACAACTACAGGGATAATAAACATATGAAACCAAATCAAACCAAAGTTGATTCCAATTCATAGCAACCCTATAGGACAAGGTTGAACTGTGCCTGTAGGTTTTCAAGACTAACTCTTACAGGAGCAGAAAACCTCTTCTCTCTCGCAGGGGGCGGCTGGTGGTTTCAAAAGGCTGACCTAGTGGGCAGCAGTCCAACTTATCCACACTACCCCCCCACCAAGGGCTCCCAGCAAGAGGGAAATAGAAGTTGTGAGTTCACTAACTTTCCTTTCCTTCATGATAATTTCACATTTAGCTAGTACTGTTTTACTTAATCCAGAGTGATACAAGAATAATGGTCAAATTCACGAAATATACTTTACATAATATTGTATTCTATGCCTGTTTATTTAACAAACATCTGGCAATGGTTAATTACAGAAACCTAATTTAGAAAAGGCTGAGGGATGGGAGGTAGGGGTGGCGGAGTTGGCAGCTAAAACTTAACAACAAATAATACCTGAGACCACATACATGAGACCCAGCACCAACTCCCGTATGTTACCTGAGCTTTTCTTGCCCTTGGAGATGTCATGGGAGATTCAGGATGGCTCCCCACCTGCCTAAGACCCTTCTATCCCTTCCTAGTTCCGAAACCTTCTGTCAGCTTACTAAGAAGAAATAGCAAAGAAGCCCCCATTAGAATTCCTCCCAACTCTTAATAAATAAATCCTATAAAACAGAAGAAATATAGCCTTACCCTAGCTATTCTTTAAACAAATATCAATTAGTGATCAAATCTGAAGAGCTAGCCAACTAGAGCATAAAAGTATTACACAACACTTCTATAAGGAACTTGGCATTTATACCAGGGCACGATGGTTCTCTGAGTAAATAGTAAAACAACCCTAATGAAGTAATAGCACCACTTGATAAATCTATCCCCACTCCCAGCCACCTTCCCCATAACATTAGATAGACATTTGCAGAACACATGCTAGCTCATTACACTAGAGAGAGAGAGAGACAGAGAGAGAGGGAAACTCAATGCTCCATAGACAACAACCTCTTAACCCTCCCTCCCACCTCTGGTACCCACTAATAAACTAATACATTTGCCTGTTCTTGTCTTTTCATATGTGCAGTTATATATTTGTCCTTTTGTGATAGATCTACTGTCAGCAGTCCAAACCTACCAGCTGGCTCTGTGGGAGAAGATGTAGCAGTTTACTTCTGTAAAGATTTACACTGTGGGAAATCTTATAGAACAGTTCTACTCTGTCCTACAGGCTTGCCATGAGTCAGAACTGACTCAACGACAATGGATTTTATACAGCTATAAAAGTAACACTACAAAAAGTTATATGACACAGGATCAAATCAACAACATCTGAGGGAAAAGGCAGTGGAGCAGCTCAATAATAACAGTCAAAACCAAGCCAGGGGTCAATTGTAGAACTTACCTTCAATTTCTCATCTGTAAGTTCAAATTGAAGCTACTGAAGAAAATTGAAACAAGAGCCAAAATATGAAATTAAGTCTATCCCACCTGAATCTAGAGAACAGCTCAAGAACCAATCTGATCCACTGAACATTAATGACCAAAGTCGAGACAAGTTGCGAAATGGCACCAAGAACATCAGGAGCCAGTAAAGGTAGATGTCAGAAGAGACTGTGAAGCTTGCTCCTACACGTGAAGTAGGCCAAC
>NW_022103904.1:1250034-1251358 GCF_000313985.2 Echinops telfairi
CCTACCGGACCTGTGATGATTTGTGGGGTCCCCTCTCGCCCTTGGCCTCACAATCACTGTACTTATATGGACAACCAACGCCCACAGAAGCAACAGTCAAGAAATCACACAACATGTTACTGGACAAATTTGCTGCAAAGGAATTCTTTAAAGTATTAAAAAGCAAAGACACCACTTTGGATTAAATGTGTTTCCCCAATCCAAGGTATTTTCAATCCCCTCCTCTGCCTGTGAAAGCTGGACAACGAATAGGATGGAAGAAGAATTGATGCCTTTGGAGCAGGATGTTGGCTAAGAATACTTAATATAGCAAGGGCTGCCAGAAGAACAAACAAGTGAAGACAGCAAAATCTTGTCTCACATACTTCGGTCGTGTTATTTGGAGGGAGAGACAGGGACCCTCAGCAAGATGGACTGACACAGCAGCTGCAATAACGCGCTCACACTTAACAATTCTAAGGATGGCACCGGACCGAACAACGTTGCTTCTATTGTACAGAGGGTCATTGTGAGTCAAAACTGACTGGAGGTCTGGGCAGCACCTACTAACAAAGCTAGTATGTGATAATAAGCGCACGTTTATTACACACACACACACACACACACACACACACACACACACACACGGTTTATCCCAAGAAGTAGTGTCTCAGGATAACTGGGTGGTTAGGAGACGCAGGAAATCTTTTTCCATTATTTCCTTTTTACTGAATTTGTTATTGCTACCGAGTTCTTTCATCACCAAAGCCACATGCCCGAGAATTCAAAGAAATGAGACAATGGAAAGCCTCATCTACCTTTCATACAGTATATAAAACATGATTCATGTGCATTTTGATAATTTCACCGTCTTTTTAAAAACCGTCACAAGAATTGGAATTTTAAATCTGCTGTCCTGTAGCTGCCATTAAATAACACTTTGCGCATAATCCCTTCACAGTTCATTCCTCAGTAACAAAACCCTCAGTAAACTTTTGCTGAAAAAAATGCAGACTATTCAGATGTGTGGCCCAGTGTCCAAGATAGTGTTAAGGGTTTTGGTCCCCCCAAGTTCTTCAGTTTAACCATGAATCCCTTGTTTCTCTTTGAATCAACCTCAGAAATCAGATACCCTGCCTGCTATCTCAGTAATGCCAGCATTACTGCCCAGAAGTGGTTGGCAGGTCCTGTCACGAGTCACTGTAACCTTCATTGAGTCCAATTCCTGCACTTCCAGACACAGCAACGCTTCTGAATGTGCTTTTGTTCCCTTTAAATGTGGTACCTGTGCATATATTGCTTCTTAGAAAATAACTAATAAGAGAAATTGCATACTTACTATTCT
>NW_022103904.1:1253910-1258093 GCF_000313985.2 Echinops telfairi
TAGATAAAGACAGCAAATAAAACAAAAAAGAATATACCTCAATAAGAGCATTCCAATTTATCAAGCACATATTTGTAAAGGGAATCAGCCTTTTGAACAACTTTTATTAGAAGTGTAAGCTGGTAAAACTTTAGTATTATAAGGGACTCAAACAATCACTTTGACCCAGAAGTTCTGCTACTCAAAATTTATCCTAAAAAAGTACTTGCTATTGTATAAGTGCATTGAAGAACGTTGATTGTGATGATATTTAGTGGGAAAACTTTTAAATAACCTAAATGTTTACAAACTGTTCCAATTTTTCACCCTTCTATAATAGGATTAGACATGGACATCCTGTCAGACGGTGGTGAAGCAGGCTCATCCTGGATTTCAAGAACAAATTGCTAACTGTGTCCAATCCATGGGAATCATGAAAGTAGTCACAGTGGGCATATTTGCACCACAAAAATCAGCAAGTGCTACAAATCAGGATTTCATTTCTCTCCCCAGACTATCCAATGGATAAACATCTTCCAGCACTTCCCCATCCAAACGCAGTGGATCTTGGCATGTGACTTCCTGTGGCTAAGAAACTGTTAGTGGGTGTGACTTGTGCAAACACTGTAACCGTGCTCAAGCTTACTTGCTCTCTTGCATTCTTGCCATTTGCCATGAGAAAACCATGTCTATGGTAATTGCTGGTCCACAGAAAATGAAAAATATGGAACAGACCTGAACTCAACCTACAGCAAAAGCAGTGCTGCCCCATGACTGACAAGACTGAATAAGAAAAATGAAATATTGTTTTTTTTTAATAATCCAGAGATTTTTAGGGTTTATAGCAGAACCAGCTAATAATATTCTCCATCAGTAGATGAGGAACAAACAGGTGTACCCACATTATGAAAAACTCTACAGACTTGAAATGTTATAGATTTATTATTGAACTGGAAATAATTCCAAACCAGTTTTTTAACGTTTATACAACAGAATAAACCCTATATATCTGTCAAACACACATGCATGGGAAAGTACCTTGGAAGAATATTTACAGAAAGGTAAGTAATGGTTCTTTCTAGATGGTAATACTATGTGCAACTTTTACTCTACATACAAAGCTATAATGAATGGACTTTCACTTTTATTGATTTTAAAACAAGGCTCTTAGTTTATCATACATACATTATATCCCTCTAAAACATATGTTAACTTGGCTGGACCATGATTCTCAGTGGTTTGGTAGCTAGGTAATGCTGCTATTTAGTAAGTATATAATTATATTGTGATATAATTGAATGTGAGAAGCCAATCATTTATAAGAAGATTAGGGTGGGATACAATACACCCAAGGACTCAAGTCATAACCAGGATCAGAGTAAGGGGAGTTTCCCTGGAGTGTGGCCACATCTCCTTTTACCGTCCATGGGAAAGAAAAGGAGAACAAGGAAGGGAGTAAAAGGAACCTGGCTACCACCAAGAAAGAGCTAGGAGAGAAGCAGGTCCTTTGGAGTCACGATGCTAAGTGGACTACTGCACTAAACTAGACCCAAGTGGAGACTGATGCCAAGGCAGAGATCTCCCAGGGATGGTGGGCCCAGAGAGGTTGAAAAAGGACAAGGACCGTTCCCCATGCTTTGAAACCCTTCTCTAAAACCAGCACCATGAGTTTGGACTTCTAGATGTGAGAGAATAAGTTTCTGCTTGGTAAAGTCATCAACTTGTGGTATTTGTGAGAGAATCACTAGACAACTAAGACACTACTCCAAGGGGAAAAACTGAATGTACAAAACATTTGCTTACTCTATAAACCAACCAGCAATGTTTGGAGTGACAGAAGACTGAACTCAAAACAGTCGGTCAGCCTTTGTAAGTGTTGTGACTTTAAGAGGACAGAAAGGTGACAATGCACATGTACTGCTTCGACTTTCTCACGTCTCCGCAAGTGCTAGATGAGCCCATACAAAATGAGACTCCTCCGAGGATATCATTAAATTGGCAGATTCCTGAGAACCACTCCAAATCTACTGATACGAAATCTCAGGGATGTAATGAGGAGCAAGAAACCAGGAGCAAGTCATTTTAAAGAGTCAGAACACTGACCTGCATGACAAGAACCACATATAGTGCTCGCTTCGGCAGCACATATACTAAAAATTGGAATGATACAGAGAAGACAAGAACCACATGTAAACCAGTTAAACACAGGATGAACAAAGGACAGCAGAGTGTATACTTTGACCAAACAATCTGGAAGGTAACTAAATTACTGCTCTTGTACATTTAAAGTTATGCTCAATAACATTTATTTACAGGCAGATGTAAAGTCTTCATTAACATGAAATTAAGTAAAAAGCGTGTTCACTGTTGTACCGAATAACCTAATCATTGAATTCCCATGTTAGCTTTTTGAAAATTACAAACCATGCTCTCTAAGTATAAAGACTTATTTTACAGCATCTTACACTACCATTTATTTGAAAGTTTGTGTACCAAGTCACAACAGATACCCAAAAATCTGTTTGCTGAGTGAATTTGTAGGAAACTGCTAACACTATATGAAAATTAATGGGATAAGCATTTTACAAACAGAAACCCCATAAAACAGGCATTATTATACCCATTTCCAGATGAACACACTGAATCAAAGAGTAGAGAAGAGCCACCCTACTAAATAGAAGCAAGATTCAAGCCCAGGCAGGCTGGCTCCAGAATCTGTAATCACTGTTACACTGCCTTCCTGATTAAGAACCAAACGTTACTCACCTAGGAATAGCTTCCTAAGTGAATCTTAAGTGACTTTAAAGGTTTTGTTGCTCAGAATCTCAAATTTTGTTTTCTACAAAGTAAGCAAAATTTCAGACTTTTCTGACCTATTAAAGATATTCCTAAGAACTGAAGTTTTTTTGTCGCCTGTGTTTGTTGGTTTACTAACAATCTAGTTCAAAGAACTTATCAATTTTGCAGCAAGATAGCTAAAGTCTGAATCTGAAGATCAACAATCTCATAAACATTATTTTGCTTATATTCATTGAGTTAAAGTTTGGATATCTTCTCCAGAGATATACTGTTAACATGCCATGATATACACATACATATAGGAGGGGTTTTGAAAAGTTCACATAAAAGAGGAATTAAAAAATAATGTGCATGTGGCTTGTGTGTGTGTGTGTGTCATATATATATGTTATAAGTATACCTTACATACATAATATTCCCACCTTCTATCATTACCACCAAACAAAATCAAAGACATAAAATCATTGTATAAATTGAGAATAACTGGTTACTCTGCAAAAAGAAAATTAATCACCATCAAAAAACAGTATTTTAAAATACTATGCCTTAATGTAGTTTTAAGTATGGATTACAACTCAATGTAAGGAAGATCAAAATCTTCACAACTGGACCAATAGGATACATCATGATAAATGGACAAATGGGTAAAATTGTCAAGGGTTGTGTTTTACTTGAATCCATGGAAGCGGCCATCAAGAGATCAAAAGACAAGTTGCATTAAGAAAATCTGCTGCACAAGACCTCTTTAGAGTACTGAAGAGCATGGGTGTGACTTTGAGGACTAAGGTGCACCTGACTCAAGCCATGGTATTCTTCATTGCACCAGACAGACGCATGTGAAAGTTGGACACTGAATTGAAAAGGCAAGACTGTAGAATAACTGAAGCATTTGAATTATGGTGCTGGAGAAGAATACCGAAAGATTCAGGAACTGGAGCAAACTGATCTGTCTTGGAGGAAGTAAGGCCAGAGTGCTCCTTAGAGGCAAGAATAGCAAGACTTCATCTTCCATACTTTAGACACATTGTCAGGAGAGACGTTTGGCAACGTGATGGGGGTGGTAAAAAGATCTAGGCCCTCAAAAAGATGGATTGAAACAGTGGCTGCATCAATGGACTCAGGCAAAGCAGTAATTGTGAGGATGGCGCAGGACTGTGCAGTGTTTTTCCTCTGTTGTGCACAGGGTTGCGATGTGTCAGACCCGACTGCATAACAACTATTTGCCCTAATGTCAATTCTGAGAACATTCCTTTTTCACAGATAACCATGTTTTGTAGTAATTGTGTGCTAATAACAAAAATAGCTTCATAGTTACTTGATGAAAAGTCTGTAACCAAGTTCATCTAATTACACTAAAAGTAATGGCTTTACAGTTTTAAGAATGTTAGACAAATGAGTTTTCTTA
>NW_022103904.1:1258382-1259600 GCF_000313985.2 Echinops telfairi
AATGATGAGGGCAATGAATGTACAAATGCGCTTTACACAATTGATGTATGTATGGATTGTGATAAGAGTTGTATGAGCCCCTAATAATTTTTTTTAACGGTAATAAAAAAATTTAAAAAAAAACAAATGATCACCACTACCCATTCCTCATGTGTCCTTTACTTCACAAGTTACAAGTAATAGCTCCCTAGTGAAATTCTCTAAGCTTCAACTCTCTGAAATGGGCTTTACCTGTGGTAGTTGGTTGCATTTCCCCCCAGAACTGCCTAACCCAAGAAGTCTGCTGTATATACCAAGTATACGAGAGCCACACCAAGCTTTTAGAGGAAACACTCAAAGAAACTCAAGCACATCAAAGATCCTGAATAACATACAATATCTTTCTACTATATAACAATTTTACTCAACCTCAGTGTTCATATGATCTGAAATACTTGTGGAACTTTTAAAACCCAGTTTACTGAGTCCTATACACTTCCAAGTAAATGGACACTCAGAAAACTCAATCGACACTGAGACTCAATTTTAAAAATAAAAAAAGTAGTCATCTAGACCCTTGCTACTCAAAAGGTGGCCCAAGAAACAGCAGCAGCATCTGGGAATTTGTTAAAAATGCAGAATCTCAGGCCCCATCAGCTGTAATCAATCAGAACCTGCATCCTAATGAGATCCACAGGTGACTAATATAAACATTAAAGTCTGACAAGCACTGGGCTACATAACTCTGATCTATATGACTAACTTTCAAAAGTACTGCCCTGTTTAAAACTCTAGCTCTCAGGATACATAATCAGGTATATGAATAAAATTCTAAGTTTATAAAGTTGCTGCAATATCAGGACTAGCTGATTGTTCAGAGCCCCCAATTACAATGCACAGCTCCCACAATGCCACTCACCCTTGCATGACATATGGGAACTGATGACTCTCTGCAGGGTCAGTTTGTGCTTGTGGAAGGGTTGTGCGTTGCCTCAGTCCTTCTGAGGAAGAACTGGCACCTACAGACAAGGTTTCTGGACTGGATGATGGAGTTGTTGATCCTGAATGATCGGAACTCTACGACAAAAATGAAGTTATTTTTTTCAAGGGAGTTTAACTCATTACAATCAAGAGAATACCAGCATATTGCTAAAATATATGCTTATGAAATCTCTGAAAAAGAGTAAATTTTAGAACTTTCCTAATGACTCACATACCCATTATGACAAGGTTTTAATT
>NW_022103904.1:1260143-1261322 GCF_000313985.2 Echinops telfairi
AGAGTTTTCAATTCTGATACTGAAATGATGTCAGTTCCTCATTCATTCAATAACTCTAAATAATATAATCCCTTAAAGACAGTCCCAATTTCTTGCTGTTTAAAACGTTTCCATCATGTGCCTTATGCAAACTTAAAAGTATAATGTACATTTGATACAAACTCTACTTCTTCCCAAAATGTGAATAAAATATAAGTTTAATATCTTGGTAAGCTTGTTCACATTGTATTTTACCAGTGCTGACTTCCTGTTGCCAGGATGTGTATTTACATGTGTCTTCCTAAAGTCCTGCCATTGGAATGGACCTAAACACACAGGTCTTTGAAAAACTAATGAGAGCTTTCTCCAATAAACTACTGCAGACTTTCTCAGATGCTTGATTGATTTTTTCAGAGGATAAAATCAAAGAGTTTATTTTTTTGACACAATTTCTCATTAAAAAGACCATCATAATATAAATCAATTGCCACAAATAATGAAAGAAAAGCCTGGGTATTTAGTAGCACAGCCTAATTTTTTTTTAAGAACAAACAATTTCTAACTTAATTGGGTAACTCTTTCACACCTCTATTTTTAAGACATTTCCAAATCCTTCTGAAATTTCTAAGCCATGAAAAATTAAGGTGCATTCAACTTAACTAGCCTCAGAAATTTTTCAGAGCTTTATAATATGCTTTGAAAAATAAAAACCTGCATACCACCAGTCATAGTTATGTAAGTTACATACAACCATAGTTAGAAACCAACGTATTATATTAAAATTGTGAGGTTACTATGACAAATAGGACCTACTTTGCAACACACATCAAAATATTATCATCAAATATTATTACATTAAAGATGTTTTAATGTACCTGTGGAAATATTTATTTAATGCATTTTAGGCATAAAAAGTTATACTCTCTACTAACATAAACATATGATACTGTGTCAACCTGTTCCTACTTAGCCCTATAATGCCAAGTGCGACATTTTTGTAACATTTAATCTTATTTTGGTTGTTATATATATTGATAACTATGAAAGTAAAGAATAACAACAACAAAAATTTTTCCTAAAATTAAAAATTCAGGCGTTATAGAGTTAATACAAATTCAACTTAAAGACCAACTTAGGAACTCAACTGGTCTGTACGCCCGGGGCTGCCTGTAGTTATACTGGTGATATAAAAGCAGGACT
>NW_022103904.1:1261747-1266368 GCF_000313985.2 Echinops telfairi
AGTGTCATAAAGTTTGGGGGATGGGAACCAAAAAGGACTTAAAATGAAACTAAAGCAATGTCTTTAAAACTTGGGAGATAATGTTTATATTCCATAATATTTTTAGGTAGCTGAAAAATAAAGAAGGGAGACACGTACAGAGGAGCTTTAAAAAGTTCATAGAAACAGATCTTTCCACCTCAATTTTCCATAATTATATTTTAATTTCTCTCACATATGTAAGTCTGATCTCAAAATCAAACTCACCACCATCAAATCAATGCAGATTCATAGTGACTATAGAACAGGGTGGAAGTGCCCCCTGTGAGCTGTTGAGAATGTAACTGTAACAGGAGTAAAGAGCCCTGTCTTTCTTCCATGAAACTGCTGGTATTTTAGAACCATAGACCTTTCAGATCACAGCCCTTATAAGCCTGATAGACTCATGTATATTAAATTATTCTTTCCCTGCCACTGTGATAACACAAATCCAGTTGTTTCAGAGAACAAAACTCTTGACCAAGAAATCTGCTTCAATAAGATTCAGCATAGTTCAATATTCAGCAATTTTATCCACGTGAAGAAAATATCCCTGTTGCTCAAGTCCATTCCGACTCACACAAACTGAACAGTACATACTCTTGGGGTTTCCACGATTATACATCTTTACAGGAGACTGCCACCTCTTTCTCCATGCAGCAGCTGATAGGTTTCACCTACCGGCTTTTCAATTAGCAGCCAAGCAGTTAACCAATGTACTACCAGGAGTCCTTTGAGTAAATGATACATACTAAACTCTTAAATACCTTACATATTTCTAAAGCATCATTAGCCTGTGAGTTTATGCTATATAACCATATTACAATTTTGTTTTCTGAGTATTTCAGTAACTAACCCCAGTAGAGTTGGATCGATTACAACTCTGAGTGAACAGTCTTCAAAGGACCACACTACTTCATATATAAGATCGCTACAGTCAAAGTGTAAAAGCCTCATCTAGTGGCTCAAAACTCATAAGCACCAATGGTTCCGATTTTTCATTTTGTTTTCAAAGGAAAAAAAAGAAGGATAATCAGAAAGCTTGGTTTACTCCTCCCAAAATAACTCACAGAATTGCTGCTGGATGCCAATGCTTCATGATTTTCTGTACTGGTGCAAGATTTTGGAGAACTGGGAGGAGTCCGAGAAGTACATACTAGATGAACCATATGATACTCATCTTGCTAAAATTAAAGAAGATTATATTTAAAGGGCAATACCAGAAAATGTACAGTTCAAAAAGGCAGTAGCGCTAAGCTGAAATACTTTAGTTCCCTTCTTACACAGTCATTTTATCACCCATAAACTCTCATTTGAAGTTAAATCAGCCATTTTTAATCTGCAGTAATATTTTTAAGTTTGGTATTTTCTCCATACTTAGAAAAATTTAAATATTCGGTAACTGCTATCTCAAAAAAAAAGGTTACTTTGCATACCACGCAGTACTGAAGAAAACAATTAAGTACATTATCTCAACTCAACCTATTATTTCAATATAAAAACATCTAGCTCCTTAGGATCCGCACTAGAAGAGACACCTTTAGGCTTAGGCCTACAAATCGTAATTAGTGAAAAGGAAATATTTCCACTACATGGGACATAGCAGCTATAAATGAAACTCAATCTCTCCATAATCTTCTTTCCCTTCATTTTTAGCAAGGTGATATAAGGTTTTTTGTTTGTCTTTCTTTTGCTTTTTAAGTTAAAGGCTATTTTATCTGTAACATGTTTATACTGATACATACAAAAGCATACATTTGCAATAATCATTTATTTTCTATGTGTTTCCAGAAAAGGAGACCTATGGCAGAAGGAAAATAATCCAAGAAATGATAATGGGATGGCATTCTGACTTACTGACAACATGAATACACTTATTTACACTTCATCATAAAGAGTAGGCAAGAAAATAAGATGGAAAAGGAAAACAAACAAAGAAAGAGAGCAAACCAAAGAATGAGTGAGCAATTTAAAAAAGGATGATGAAAAGGGAGAAAGGGAGGGAGAAACCCATTGATAAAAGAGAACAGCTACTGAAACTTTTCAACTGTCTACAATGAGCCAACAACTTAGAACTGTGCTTAGTTCTGTGGTGACTCTCTCTTAAAAGTGGCTCATGATACTGCAGGGCGACCAGACTAACACATTGGAGCACATTTAGGAAAAAATATAAAACAGTCTTTTACACAAAACTGAAAAGCACAAACTATACGTGCTTTAGAAAGACGTTGATGGTGATATTAAGAAGGCTTCACAGAAACAGCAGTATAGCACAGCAGGTGGAAAACATTCCTAATTTACAATGTCCCTTCAGCTTCCAAATAGCAAATATGAGAAACCATCCAAGTATACAATGTTCAGCCTTCGAAACCTAATTTCAAAGGTCATATTAATCACAACTAACTCATAGTACTTCATTCACCTGTGTGGAATGTTTCAATAAAATATTGTCTAACTAAATATGGAATGCTAGTGGTAGCATTTAATTTGAAAAAAGCAAAGGGGTATACTGACTTTAATAGAAGCAGTCCAAATATCCATTCAAAATAGTACAAATACTCTGTTCAAAATGTTTTCTCTACAGTCCTCTGTGACAGTTTTTAAGTCATCTGTGTCTGAATACAGTTCTGACAGCAAAAGCTTTAGTGTTCATGTGCAGTTTCAAGCTATCCTTGTGTCAAAATAATAAATAGATCTGCATTTCAAAGATCAGATAGCAGAAAGGTTTTTAAGCATAAAGAGAAATGAATCTGCTGCAAATCCCATCCTTTGAGAGAAAGAAAAAGAGAGAGAAGTTATTATACCACTTGGACAAACTGAAATGATATAATTTAAATGAAATATCAGGCAAAAAAACCAGACTGGAAAAGCTAAAATGCCAATTTATCTAAGCAGGCAGAATATACTGGCAGAAATATTTTAAAGTTTCCCACAGATTTCCCAAATCATAAGCATTTAGGAAAGGATATAGCTTATCAAATGACAATAAATACCTAGAGCAACATGAAGAGAGAAGTCAAAGATATTAAGGCAAAACATCTAAACTTATTCAATTTGGCTTGCTATATCCACAAACAAAATACATTTCAAATGCAGAAAGGTTCTAACAGTATAAATTCCACAAATGAGCTAAAAGATATTATCATCAAGGTAACTAGCATTCAAGCTGGTTGCATTAAAAAAACTATATTGAAATATATTTTAGGTCTGAGCATCAGAATTCAAAGCTTACTAACTGGTAGGTCATTTGGGCTTCATTCTATTCCCTGTCCTGAAATTAAATTCTTAACCCGATTAATCTGTATTAAAATGCCATGCTATTTGCTCAAAAGATGATTTAGCAGAGAGACTGGTGTCAATAAAAATCCATCACTAGTACTTGGGAACATTCTGTTCTGTTCCTCCACTGCTGCTAAGTCATCATTGCTTTCTTACAAAAGATGACAAAATACCCAAATACCAATACCAATTTTTAATTCTATTTCAGATGTGACTGTCAGGTTGGCATACAAAACTGTTACACAAACCCGTAAGACTCTATCACCATGTTCTTTACTTTCTCTTTTATCAGGCTACCCAGAGGAATTAAGTATCTAAAAACTAAATTGACTTGAGTATGAATAAAACGTCAGAACCTATCTCTTCTCACACTTTGTAATTATCTGGCATCAAAACAGTCATAGGAAAGCTTACTTTTCTGAGAATGTCTTTCAGCTGCAGATGATCGGGAAGCAGTCTGCCTGAATACACCAATCTCTGATCCTTTGTTAACTAAGAAATGGGACAAAGAGAAGAATTCAATTTTTTGTAATTAAACAAATTGAAGGTTAGGAATAACATGCCTAAGATTTAGTTAAATAGAACTCCTTTTAGTCACAAGCAGAAAACTCATAAGTAGTTTAAGAATTATTTTTCTCAGTCCCACCTAAGATATGTAAGCGCTCTGCAAATGTAGGGAGGTGCACAAAAGGGGGGAAAAGAACTCAACCAATGGAAATCTAGCGACTATAGATGTCACTAACTGCAGCTAAGTACCACCAAATAAACTGTTGGAGAAAAAGAGGTATTAGATATTTGTCTTTGTCGTCGGAATGTGGTAAAGTGACTGTCATTAAAAACCTTCAATATGCGTTAAAACTTCAAGGTCACCAAAGTTGAGTTTTGTCAGTATTTTACATCTAAAAAGTACACAGAAGATTCCTCTTCGTTACTACCATCAAGCAGAACAATTTATTGTTTTACATTCAAGAATCATGAGGTTTAGTTAAGTAACTATTCCATTTTTTTAGAATTCCTGCCACACTCACAAAAACCTTTCTACATTTTTCAAAATTTCAAGACTAAGGAAAAATCAACACAAGTACATGGAGATTCAGTTTTCACCTTCCTATGAACTGAAATAGGAAGTAATGTTCTGGTGATTTCCATCTTAATTTGGACTCATAATAAATCTACCAAGTACTCACACACAGTTAATATTAGAAGACTTAAAATTCAAGACTAGCTCATAGTCCCATAAAGCCTATTTCATAATTGAAGAACAGCCAAATGTTTATCTAAATTATTTTGAATTCTATCAAAATAATTAAACATTAACTCTATC